>NC_143042.1:1505000-1640000 GCF_057628025.1 Oncorhynchus mykiss | reverse complement strand
TGTATAAAAAAAAAAAAAAAAGGATCCAATTAGCTAACGCCATAACGCTAGCTAATCTTCCTGGAGTCCAACACCAATTAACAAGACATTACAAACAACCACAAAACAAGACTTCAAACTTTCAACAAGTAGACAATTAAAATACCTGACAGGAAACACATTTAACATTCAGTTGACGCTTTCTATTTCCTGTCCAGTCATATGGTCTACCACATTAGATGTTCTTTCTATTTCCTGTCCAGTCATATGGTCTATCGCATTAGATGTTCTTTTCATATGGTCTACCACATTAGATGTTCTTTCTATTTCCTGTCCAGTCATATGGTCTACCACATTAGATGTTCTTTCTACCTCCTGTCCAGTTATATGGTCTATCGCATTAGATGTTCTTTCTACCTCCTGTCCAGTTATATGGTCTACCACATTAGATGTTCTTTCTACCTCCTGTCCAGTTATATGGTCTACCGCATTAGATGTTCTTTCTACCTCCTGTCCAGTTATATGGTCTACCACATTAGATGTTCTTTCTACCTCCTGTCCAGTTATATGGTCTACCACATTAGATGTTCTTTCTACCTCCTGTCCAGTTATATGGTCTATCGCATTAGATGTTCATTTATTTTTTTCTTGAAGGTGGATTTACTTTTTGCCTGAGAAATATGGATTGGTAAAGAGTTCCTTTCAGCTGAGAAATATGGATTGGTAAAGAGTTCCTTTCAGCTGAGAAATATGGATTGATAAAGAGTTCCATTCAGCTAGAAATATGGATTGGTAAAGAGTTCCATTCAGCTGAGAAATATGGATTGGTAAAGAGTTCCATTCAGCTAGAAATATGGATTGGTAAAGAGGTCCATTCAGCTAGAAATATGGATTGGTAAAGAGTTCCATTCAGCTAGAAATATGGATTGGTAAAGAGTTCCATTCAGCTAGAAATATGGATTGGTAAAGAGTTCCTTTCAGCTGAGAAATATGGATTGATAAAGAGTTCCATTCAGCTAGAAATATGGATTGGTAAAGAGTTCCATTCAGCTAGAAATATGGATTGGTAAAGAGTTCCATTCAGCTAGAAATATGGATTGGTAAAGAGTTCCATTCAGCTAGAAATATGGATTGGTAAAGAGTTCCATTCAGCTAGAAATATGGATTGGTAAAGAGTTCCATTCAGCTAGAAATATGGATTGGTAAAGAGTTCCATTCAGCTAGAAATATGGATTGGTAAAGAGTTCCATTCAACTAGAAATATGGATTGGTAAAGAGTTCCATTCAGCTAGAAATATGGATTGGTAAAGAGTTCCATTCAGCTAGAAATATGGATTGGTAAAGAGTTCCATTCAGCTGAGAAATATGGATTGGTAAAGAGTTCCTTTCAGCTGAGAAATATGGATTGGTAAAGAGTTCCTTTCAGCTAGAAATATGGATTGGTAAAGAGGTCCATTCAGCTGAGAAATATGGATTGGTAAAGAGTTCCATTCAGCTAGAAATGTGGATTGGTAAAGAGTTCCATTCAGCTAGAAATATGGATTGGTAAAGAGTTCCATTCAGATAGAAATATGGATTGGTAAAGAGTTCCTTTCAGCTGAGAAATATGGATTGGTAAAGAGCTCCATTCAGCTAGAAATATGGATTGGTAAAGAGTTCCTTTCAGCTGAGAAATATGGATTGGTAAAGAGTTCCATTCAGCTAGAAATATGGATTGGTAAAGAGTTCCATTCAGCTAGAAATATGGATTGGTAAAGAGTTCCATTCAGCTGTAAATATGGATTGGTAAAGAGTTCCATTCAGCTGAGAAATATGGATTGGTAAAGAGTTCCTTTCAGCTGAGAAATATGGATTGGTAAAGAGTTCCATTCAGCTAGAAATATGGATTGGTAAAGAGTTCAATTCAGCTAGAAATATGGATTGGTAAAGAGTTCCATTCAGCTGTAAATATGGATTGGTAAAGAGTTCCATTCAGCTGAGAAATATGGATTGGTAAAGAGTTCCATTCAGCTAGAAATATGGATTGGTAAAGAGTTCCATTCAGCTAGAAATATGGATTGGTACAGAGTTCCATTCAGCTATGGCTCTCTATTGAACTGTATATTCAAGTCAGTTTGTCCTTGGCCTGGGTTGCCTGTCTGGTTTAGTGGTTATGTGTGTTGCTAGTATGTACTAACTGACCCGAAAATACTGTTTAAAAAAAAAAAAAAAAAAAAAAAAAAAAAATTAAAATAACATTCCTAAAGAAAATCAGAAGACTGGATAGTAATTTGTTTTCAACGTGAAGCCATGAGAGATTCTGATGCATTTGAGTGATTTGGAGCTTTTTGTATACATCTTTCTTTGCTGTAGATGACCGTATAACCGGACAGTACTCTAAGAGTGATAGGACCAGGGACTGACCGTATAACCGGACAGTACTCTAAGTGTGATAGGACCAGGGACTGACCGTATAACCGGACAGTACTCTAAGAGTGATAGGACCAGGGACTGACCGTATAACCTGACAGTACTCTAAGAGTGATAGGTTATACAGTCAGTCCCTGGTCCTGACAGTACTCTAAGTGTGATAGGACCAGGGACTGACCGTATAACCAGACAGTACTCTAAGTGTGATAGGACCAGGGACTGACTGTATAACCTATCACTCTTAGAGTACTGTCCGGTTATACGGTCAGTCCCTGGTCCTATCACACTTAGAGTACTGTCAGGACCAGGGACTGACCGTATAACCGGACAGTACTCTAAGAGTGATAGGTTATACAGTCAGTCCCTGGTCCTATCACTCTTAGAGTACTGTCCGGTTATACGGTCAGTCCCTGGTCCTATCACACTTAGAGTACTGTCCGGTTATACGGTCAGTCCCTGGTCCTATCACTCTTAGAGTACTGTCCGGTTATACGGTCAGTCCCTGGTCCTATCACTCTTAGAGTACTGTCCGGTTATACGGTCAGTCCCTGGTCCTATCACTCTTAGAGTACTGTCCGGTTATACGGTCAGTCCCTGGTCCTATCACTCTTAGAGTACTGTCTGGTTATACGGTCAGTCCCTGGTCCTATCACTCTTAGAGTACTGTCCGGTTATACGGTCAGTCCCTGGTCCTATCACACTTAGAGTACTGTCTGGTTATACGGTCAGTCCCTGGTCCTATCACACTTAGAGTACTGTCAGGACCAGGGACTGACTGTATAACCTATCACTCTTAGAGTACTGTCCGGTTATACGGTCAGTCCCTGGTCCGGACAGTACTCTAAGTGTGATAGGACCAGGGACTGACCGTATAACCGGACAGTACTCTAAGAGTGATAGGACCAGGGACTGACTGTATAACCTATCACTCTTAGAGTACTGTCCGGTTATACGGTCAGTCCCTGGTCCGGACAGTACTCTAAGAGTGATAGGACCAGGGACTGACCGTATAACCGGACAGTACTCTAAGAGTGATAGGACCAGGGACTGACCGTATAACCGGACAGTACTCTAAGAGTGATAGGACCAGGGACTGATTCACCTGATTCAGTGTGCTAGATGTTTCATACTCTGAACATTTTCTTGTAACAGCAACTCCCTTACCCATCTCTGATTCAACCTGAACCCAAGGCAAGTCATCCTCCTCATACCAAGTTGATCAATATAACCTGAACCCAGAAACATTGATGGGAATAGGAGCCATGAACACAGACTCAAACACAGAGACTAATAAAGAAATAACTCAACGAACCAAACCCTTCGTCTTACTACCTCAGTCTCTTCTCTGCAGTACCCCCCCCCCCCCCCACCACCCCCCCATCAGACAGTCGTATAAAAAGAAAACTGTCAAAACAGTAGAGAAGAAAAAGTTCCAGAGAAAGGTAGAGACAGAAAGAGAGAAAAAGAGATTGAGGAAGAGACTTACCGGGATGTGAGAGTGAGAGACAGGTCCGACAGACAGAGAGAGTTGGACTCACTAAACTCTTGTAACCTGGTACATTGAGTTCTGCAGGCTCTGTCCTTTACAGTTCTCAACACAGTGGCTTCTCAGTCTTTACCAACTCCCCCTGTCCCTCCAATCTAGAACCTGTGCTTATATAACATTACACACACACACACACACACACACACGCACAAACCTCCTAGAGATTCCTGGGGCCAAACAAAGTAAGGGATGACAGCGGAAGAGGTAATGGAATTAAGGAGGACCGGTATTCCAATAACAGGGTGATTAAAAAGGCCTCATTACGGGTGAAACTCTCACAGTGAATAGAGGTCCATTAAGCCGGTTACATGCTGGTTCCTTTCTGCCCCCTCACAGAACAGCCAACAATGGAGAGAGACATTAAAAGGTACATTTAAAATGCTTTACAAAAGACCAGAGGCAGAGGGAGGGTGGAGAGACTTGATGTGAGGACGGTGTGGGTGGACTAGCTAGGTATGTGAGGGTGAATCCTGTCTTCCAATTAAGTCAAATTGTCACTTAGTCAATGGAGAATCACCCCATTGTGGAAAGAGAAAAGGACTAATTATGATCTTAAAAAAGTCCAATACATCAGCTTTTATCTCAATACCAAATCCTTTCTGGGGAACAAATAAGTACCTTACAGTCATTTGTTTTCAATTAAATTGGTCAAAAAGAAGCAAAAATATAGTTTCTTAGCAAAGAGACATTTCTCAAGCAAGAATTTTACTAGAACTGTCTGGGAGTGTTCTGCGTGGGGAGGATTCATTTTTTATTTTGGCCGTTATTGGCAGAGAGGTTTGAAACTCTTTCTTATTGGTCTATTAACTAATTTAGCGCATGGTGATGTCACCATGGAAGGCCAAAACTCCATCCCACCAAAACATGCAGAAATGTCCAAACAGCTCTTCATCTTCCAAACAGCTCTTCATTTTCCAAACAGCTGTTACCCTAAAGGGGCATGATCATCATGTGCTAAATGTCCCGGTATTATTCCAACCTAACGTTCTGACTGCACTTGGCCGTTGACTTGACTTCCCAGCTCTTTATAATTTGAGCGTTAACGTCAGTTCTCAAAGCTTTGCGTTCCGTTTATACTTCACAGTAGAATTCATATATAAACTGATGTTTTATTTAAATTGCTCTTAAGAATCCGTCTGTCCGGTCTGGCAGATTTAAATAGTCCAGCTCTCCAGCAAACAAACAAAGGGATGAAAATACCCCGGACATTATATACAAATGACTGGACTGGGAGCAAGCTGCTGTGTACCAAATGACTGGCCTGGGAGCAAGCTGCTGTGTAGCAAATGACTGGCCTGGGAGCAAGCTGCTGTGTACCAAATGACTGGACTGGGAGCAAGCTGCTGTGTACCAAATGACTGGACTGGGAGCAAGCTGCTGTGTAGCAAATGACTGGCCTGGGAGCAAGCTGCTGTGTACCAAATGACTGGACTGGGAGCAAGCTGCTGTGTACCAAATGACTGGACTGGGAGCAAGCTGCTGTGTACCAAATGACTGGACTGGGAGCAAGCTGCTGTGTACCAAATGACTGGACTGGGATCAAGCTGCTGTGTACCAAATGACTGGCCTGGGAACAAGCTGCTGTGTACCAAATGACTGGCCTGGGATCAAGCTGCTGTGTGCCAAATGACTGGACTGGGAGCAAGCTGCTGTGTACCAAATGACTGGCCTGGGAACAAGCTGCTGTGTACCAAATGACTGGCCTGGGATCAAGCTGCTGTGTGCCAAATGACTGGACTGGGAGCAAGCTGCTGTGTACCAAATGACTGGCCTGGGAACAAGCTGCTGTGTACCAAATGACTGGCCTGGGATCAAGCTGCTGTGTGCCAAATGACTGGACTGGGAGCAAGCTGCTGTGTACCAAATGACTGGCCTGGGAACAAGCTGCTGTGTACCAAATGACTGGCCTGGGATCAAGCTGCTGTGTGCCAAATGACTGGACTGGGAGCAAGCTGCTGTGTACCAAATGACTGGCCTGGGAACAAGCTGCTGTGTACCAAATGACTGGCCTGGGATCAAGCTGCTGTGTGCCAAATGACTGGACTGGGAGCAAGCTGCTGTGTGCCAAATGACTGGACTGGGAGCAAGCTGCTGTGTACCAACTGACTGGCCTGGGAGCAAGCTGCTGTGTACCAAATTACTGGCCTGGGATCAAGCTGCTGTGTACCAAATGACACCCTATTTCCTAGATGGGCCCCGGTCAAATTGTAGTGCACTATATAGGTGGCGTTTGGGACGCAGCCAGTGGAACTCTCACTGAGGGTAACAGTCTGAGGCAGGAGGCTGTAATAAGAGTCGGTCTACAGAGCTGGGAGAACAGAGTGACGGGGGAGAGAGACGGGAGCACGCTGGGTCATTATATACCATCAGCGTCATCCAGACACGGTCTGGATTGTGTGTGTGTGTGTGTGTGTGAGTAACATGACAAGACATGATTTTCTTGGGTTGCAGCTCTACAGTCACTGACACAGTCTGTCTAAGAGTCAAAGGACTTCATTTTTAACTTCAGTACTTCACATGAAGACAATTTCTAACCTCTCTTGGTTACTTCAGCTCACATTGATTGCTCTTAACCACATCCAAGGAAATGCCATAGGTTACACGTTATTTCCCAGCAGCTAAAATCCATACCAATCTGATAGACGGTTCAAGTATTAATAGTCCTGTATTCCCATGACAAATCCCTACTCTGATCCCACAGGGGAATGGCATGCAGAGTCACAGTGACTGGGGGGGGTCCAGGGAAGCTGCTCTGTCATTATCATAACACAGGATTTACGTCTCCCAGACAACCCTGTGTGGTGACCCCTAAAGCTGAGGTCACCCACCACCGCAATCAGCCATGACGGTCAATAAGCACGGTTCATCACTGACTAGCCGTCTGTCTGTCCTGTACTTAAACATCATTGGGATTTCCTTAAAAACCTTACTATAGACTTACACTGATTACATGGAGTAATTCTGAGTACATGGGAGCTTGGTTTTGACCAGCAGGGTTATGTAAACACATATCACAATGACGAGATCAGTCAAAGAGAAGAAAAAAAGACTTTCACATCTGTCTGCATGATGAGATCATCTCATGGCAGTAACACAAAAATACATTGATTACATTTCCCATCCACCCGGCCATCCACCCGGCCATCCACCCGGCCATCCACCCGGCCATCCACCCGGCCATACCTACAAGTGTTTCTGGTTGCAGAGTTGTGTCGTGTGATTAAAACACCTCCAGGACTATAAGGAGGGATCAAAACTTAACGGATGAACTGGTGTAAAGGGGAGGGCAGCCCCCAACACATAGTCCAGTCTCCCCTCAGAGAATGTCTTCCTGCCAGCCCCTGTCCACTAGAATACCAAGCACTAGATGAAGTGGCATCCTTCAGCTGCTGTCTACAACTCTCCACAGTCCCCTTTCCAACAGGCCATTATGGAAGCCCTTCACAGCTAACATGAGGGCTGTGTCTTTCCTCTCTCCCTGGGATTCTGTGGCCCCTTAGGATGGACAGGATATCCTGTGAGGGGGGGGGGGGGGGGGGGGGAGCCGGTACAGAGGAGGGGGGAGCCGGTACAGAGGACGGGGGGAGCCGGTACAGAGGAGGGGGGGAGCCGGTACAGAGGAGGAGGGGGAGTCGGTACAGAGGAGGAGGGGGAGTCGGTAAAGAGGAGGAGGGGGGAGCCGGTACAGAGGAGGGGGGAGCCGGTACGGAGGCGGGGGTACAGAGGCGGGGGCGGGGGTACAGAGGCGGGGGTACAGAGGCGGGGGTACAGAGGCGGTACAGAGGAGTCAGAGAGGAGGGGAAGTCAGTGAGTGACAGTGGGAGATGGGGCCTGTCTGTGTGTTGAAGACATGACAGAGAGAGAGCCTTGCTGACACTGAGGACAACTGGAGGACTGCGTTTTAGGCTTTAGGTAATTGAAGAAAAGTGATTCGGAACAGAACATAGCGCAAAACCTCTATGGTATTTGGAGTATTTCAGGATTGCTCTTCCTGCAGAATGATTTCACCAGTGTGGGGGTTAGCTTGCCTATACTGGCTTTACTGGTTGACTGAGGAATTCCCACACTTGAGGTCAGTAAAGGCTGTCTGGACAAATCACAGAACCGTCTGTGATCTACAGAAGCAGCTGAGGAAGCATGGAGTGCAGACAGGTTTGCCCTCTACTTCTCTTAAAATAAGAACACACCACAGCACAGTAGACCCACCATCTCCCCCTACTGGTGACCTTCACAGAATCCCTCACTGAGCCTCTGGGTTTGTCCCCTAGGGTGCCATGGGCCCTGGTCAAAAGTAGTGCACTACTGTACATAGGACATAGGGTGTAGTTTGGGACAGTCAGAAAGCCTTCCTCTTTTTCCATCTATAGCAGTAGCATCTTGTGACCGTGGCCACGGCTCCATCTAAACCAGACAGAAGCTCATGACTGCTTCTATTTTACCAGGCCGGAGAGGAAACAACCCAATTTGAGGAAAGAGAAAATAGAAAATGAAAGGTCATCAGTTAATAACAGATGAGATAAAGAGATGTGGGGTGGCGCAGGCAGAGGGAACCTAGGGAGATTATACAGAGGAGAGGCAGTAAGCACAGGACTAGCCTGGTCCCAGATCTGTTTGTGCAGTCAGTTGGCGAGTCAGCACCAACAGATCTGGGAACAGGTTAGCACAGAAAGGCCATGCCTCGTCACACAGCCACTGATGATGAGGAATAACAAGACTCAAATGTCCTCTCTCCACTCAGGAAGGCCTTCCTCATTCTCAGTGCTTGGTAATAGTAATACAATTGGGTCAGCTAGGTCTCCGGATATATATGTTTACCAAATCAGCAAACTGGCGAGACCAGCAGACCCATTGGATTGGATTCTGTAGTGGAGTGAAGCGGTCGTTCCCTGGCAACCAGACTAGCAACAGTAAAAGTCAGATAACATCTACAACGTCATTATTAGTTATTAGTCCCATTCAGAGTTGGACAGTTGAATCCTTGTAAAAACCTGACCATATCAAAGCTAGACGCTCCTCCCAGTGTCAGAGTCCCAGTTCAACAGCCGATGGCAGACATCTGAATGGTGGAAGCCATTGTGTAACTGCGGAGGCAGAATGGTTCCCCAATCTCAACACCGTAAATGATATGCTGCTTGCTGGGGTTGGCTGGGTGACTATAGGGGAATGGAGAATACCTGGCGGCACAAAGCAAGGAGGGTGTGTGTGTGTGTGTGTGTGTGTGTGTGTGTGTGTGTGTGTGTGGTGTTAAACTCCCTGCCCCCGGGGGGGGGGGGGGGGGGGGTGGATGAGGACGTGGAGTCCTCCTCCCTAGTGATCAAACATGAGCTTTATGATCGACTGAGACCATAAAGAACAAACCACACAGACACATACGGGCCTAGTGTATGTGAGACTGACTGCAAACCAGAGGAATGAGAGACACAGAGAGACACAGAACAAGAAAAAAACTAGAGAGAGGGTGGAGAAGAGGAGAGGAAGAGAGGAACGGCAGCTAGAAGAGAAAGAGTGTAATTGGCAATGACATCCAGAAGGGGAGAGGATGGAGGGGGGAGAGGATGGAGGGGGGAGGGGGAGAGGATGGAGGGGGGAGGGGGAGAGGATGGAGGGGGGAGGGGATGGAGGGGGGAGAGGATGGAGGGGGGAGAGGATGGAGGGGGGAGAGGCTGGACCAAGGACACTTACGCTGGTGACTCGGCGGTAGATCTGTGCAGCGTTCTGGCACTCGGAGTAGGGGTACTCTGAGGTGGCCATCTCCAGCATGCACATCCCAAAGGCATACACATCCACTGACTCGTCGTACTTCTCCTCATACATCTCAGGGGCCATGAACTCTGGGGTACCTTGAAACGGATCAAAACGGAACGGGTTCAGAACTCTCTGTGCCTCACACTGCTGTGTCTCCTCCGGCCCAACTCACCCAAGAGGGCCAGAGGGGAGAGGAGGAAAGGACCAAGCCACGGGACAGGCCGCCGACGTACCACCTGCGAGGAGAGAGACAGAAGAGAGAGCGGAGAGGGGGAACGGTGGGAGCAAAATAAATAAAAGAGAAGGGGGAAGCTTCAGTTTAGTCAGAATTGAAACAAGCACAAGTTTTTCTCTGTAAGGCCTTTTATTGGGGCTAAGAGAGAGAAGACAGGTGCACAGAACATGCTGATTGGCCCTTGTGCTGACACTTTGTAATCAAGCAATTGGGAGCAGTCTGGTTAGAGAAGACTCAAACAGGAGAGGGGTTGAGAGGACGACAGGTTGTTAGGCAGACAGACAGGTAAATGTAAGTTCAATCCCCCCCCCATTCAGACACAAACGCCTGATTGGATAGCTTTGTAACAGCTGAGTCTGAAATAGCCAATCGAGGGCCTTTATTACTACATTTGTCCTACTGGTACGGTTATCAACGTAGCTATGGAACTAACTTGTGTCAAAACCTCACCTTTCACAGAGAAACACGATACATCTTAGTCTTAGTGTCACTTACCTGTTAGTTGACCTGTTGGAAGCAAAAGGTTAGAGTAGGTTGGTTAGGCCCTGAGATAAAGCCCATCCCATAGCTACAGACTGAACTAAACAGCTCTGTTCCGTGCACCTGGTGACACTGGTAAGAAGCAAAGGTCTTACACAGAAAAACTATTATTTAGATTTTTTTGTAAATGTTTATTTAATGTTTATTTTCACTTACCAGAACCACTTACTGTGACTGCAGTACATATGATATTATTACCCAGTACTGCAGAATGAGGGAGAGCCTGCATGTTTTAAATACTCAAAGAGCATAGATAGACCAAAAAGAAAACAGGTTGATTAAGGGGAAAAAGCTAGATGAGCAGATAGAGATGGCCGTATCAGGTGATCTTAAAACGCTGAGGGGGAGAACACGAAACCCACGAGGAAAACATTTCAGAGAGAGAGAGAGAGAGATGTTACTGCATCTGAAATGGTCCCCTATTCCCTATATAGTGCGTTACTTTTGACAAGAGCCCTTACCAGTTTCACCCCGAGACCAGTCAAACACAACCAGCCCTGGAGGAAACTGGAGGCCCACGGAGTACTACGGGCACTGTTCAAAGGTAGTGCACTATATAGTGAATAGGAGGCCATTTCAGGAACATTCATTATCATTGTCAGCATGTGCATCGTAGATTTTAAATCAGGCTTAAAGTAAACAAACCACAGGTCTCCACCCAAACCCAAAGAGAAAATATGGTTTTTACCCACAAGAGGGGAAAACTACACATTTATTATCAACATTTGTGGGATTTCACGATGTGGCTAAAGACCTGCTGTCATTAGGGCAATTTACAAGCTCCAACACACCGCAGTTTATGGAAAGTTAGAGTGCTTTCATCTGCCTAATATGAATTTCAATTAGCTTTTTCTGGCGTAACTGATTGTTTTCAGATGGGGGAACAGAGACCAAAACGGTGTTTTCCCCTTGTTAAAACAGGGAACTGGATGGCACAGCAGAGCCGGGGTGGCTCCCCAGTTTCACCGCCAGACCAGTCAAACACAACCAGCCCTGGAAGAAACTGGAGGCCCACGGAGTACTACGGTCAGGGAGAGCCAGGCGCTGAAAACCTGTGGTCGGCTTACGACAAACAGTGGTTGGAATCTTAAACACTTAAAAAAGAAGTCAGGAATGAATTTTAAATATATTTTACTTTTGTCCAGTCCTTCCAACCCCGTCACCCGAAACCCTCACATTCCATTCCAGAAGGTGTCCATTTAAATCCTAATATATTTTAAATTCAACCATCTGTGGGGAGGTCGGAAGGGACGAGGGAATGGATCTGGCTTTGACACAGGTGTTGGGGTGGAAGGTGAAAGGTCAAGGGTCAAAAGGTTAAAATGTCAGTAAATCAGCCTATGTGGACGTACCTATGACACTCTTGGCGAAGGACGCCCGTTTGAGCGTAGCCAATCCCAGGTCTCCTATCTTGACGGAGCCAGTGGGGCCGGTGATGAAGATGTTGTCACACTTCAGGTCCCTGTGAATGATGGGAGGGGCCCGGGTGTGGAGGAAGTGGAGCCCCTTTAGGATCTGACGACACCAGCTACGTAGAACCTTGATCTTCATCACCTTGAACCGCTTCAGATACCTAGAACACAATAAGAACAAACCGTGATGAGACTGTGGGACATTTCTAACCAGTGTTGTTCTGATGTAGCTGACGAAACATCATCTTCAGCACCTTGAACCTCTTCATGTACAGTACCTACAACACATTTTAAATATTCATTTAGCCAGTAACAGTTATCATTATAAATGTGAGGTAAAGCGTTGAGAACAAATGAGCTTTTACAATAAAACAAGCAGTGGTGAGATGAGGTGTAACATGTCTATCAGGTGTTACAGGTGATGAATGATTATTAAAGTAACCATCACTGATGAGGAGTGATCACTGGTCTCATGTACAGGACCAGTCAAAAGTTTGGACACACCTACTCATTCAAGGGTTTTTTTTCTCTTTATTTTTTACTATTTTCTACATTGTAGAATAAGAAAGACATCAAAACTATGAAATAAAATATATGGAATCATGTAGTAACCAAAACAGTATTACACAAATCAAAATATATTGTATATTTGAGATTCTTCAAAGTAGCCACCCTTTTCATTCTGTCAACCACAAAGACACAGCGGTTGGAACCAAACATCTCAAATTTGGACTCAAACCAAAGGATTTTTAGTAGTGATTTCTTTGCAGCAATTCGACCATGAAGGCCTGATTTACGCAGTCTCCTGCTTCCTGTGAAGCAATTATTTGGGCTGCAATTTCTGAGGTTGGTAACTCTAATGAACTTATCCTCTGCAGCAGAGGTAACTCTGGGACTTCCTGTCCTGTGGCGGTCCTCATGAGAGCCAGTTTCATCATAGCGACTGCACTTGAAGAAACTTTCAAAGTTCTTGAAGTTTTCCAGATTGTCTGACCTTCCCGGACATTTCTGGGGGTAATGGCCCTAGCCCTCACCCTCCGATCCAACAGGTCCCAGATGTGCTCAATGGGATTGAGATCCGGGCTCTTCGCTGGCCATGGCAGAACACTGACATTCCTGTCTTGCAGAAAATCACAAACAGAACGAGCAGTATGGCTGGTGGCATTGTCATGCTGGAGGGTCATGTCAGGATGAGCCTGCAGGAAGGGTACCACATGAGGGAGGAGGATGTCTTCCCTGTAACGCACAGCGTTGAGATTGCCTGCAATGACAACAAGCTCAGTCCGATGATGCTGTGACACACCACTCCAGACCATGACGGACCCTCCACCTCCAAATCGATCCCGCTCCAGAGTACAGGCCTCGGTGTAACGCTCATTCCTTCGACGATAAACACAAGTCCGACCATCACCCCTGGTGAGACAAAACCGCGACTCGTCAGTGAAGTGCACTTTTTGCCAGTCCTGTCTGGTCCAGCGACGGTGGGTTTGTGCCCATAGGCGACGTTGTTGCAGGTGATGCTTACAACAGACCTACAAGCCCTCAGGCCAGCCTCTCTCAGCCTATTTTGGACAGTCTGAGCACTGATGGAGGGATTGTGCGTTCCTGGTGTTGCCATCCTGTACCTTTCCCGCAGGTGTGATGTTCGGATGTACTGATCCTGTGCAGGTGTTGTTACACGTGGTGTGCCACTGCGAGGATGATCAGCTGTCCGTTCTGTCTCCCTGTAGCGCGGTCTTAGGTGTCTCACAGTACGGACATTGCAATGTATTGCCCTCGCCACATCTGCAGTCCTCATGCCTCCTTGCAGCATGCCTAAGGAATGTTCACGCAGATCAGCAGGGACCCTGGGCGTCTTTCTTTTGGTGTTTTTCAGAGTCAGTAGAAAGGCCTCTTTAGTGTCCTAAGTTTTCATAACTGTGACCTTAATTGCCTACCGTCTGTAAGCTGTTAGTGTCTTAGCGACCGTTCGTCAGATGCATGTTCATTAATTGTTTATGGTTCATTGAACAAGCATGGGAAACAGTGTTTTAACCCTTTACAATGAAGATCTGTGGAGTTATTAGGATTTTAACTAATTATCTTTGAAAGACAGGGTACTGAAAAATGTATTTTTGCGTTTATATATATATTACACATACATAATATTTTCTACATGCTTTATAATATATCTGGTTTTAGTTGTTTAAGTTTACACTGAAAACGTCAATTTCTAAAAACCCTGTTTGGACTTAGCAGGCCCGAACAAACACTTAGGCGGCCCGCCCAAGGATTTAAATGGCAGACAAATCCCTGGTGTGTATACGTGCACCTGTGTTTAGACTACATGTGTGTATCTGGATCAGTACCCTGAGTGTTACAGTGACCGACCTCAGTGTCTTTTCTTTCTGCACTGGGCTCAGGCTCCCATGTTGAACCCCCCTCATGGCTGTGTGGGTGTTGATGATAACCACGTGGACCAGACCACCAGACAACCAGCCTGCCGCCCTGCTACCCCACCCAGCCATGTGCCAGGCTCTCTGGCTCTGGCCCTCCTGAGGAGTATGGCACAGCTCCTGGGACTGTAGTATGACCTAGTGTGACTAACAGCCAGGTAGGCCCAGACAGGGGACTTGTTGTTTGTGTCTCCCTGATCTTGGCCCAGGCCTGTACGGCTGTTAGGAGAGAGGACTGTATGAAAGATGCCGCCAACAAAACCAAGTCCAGGGGCAATATACTGTACCACATGGAGAAGAACATCCACGCAATCCTCAAATGCGACTTTTCCTTCCATCAGTTCATATTTTTCTTCCATCAGCTTTAAAGATAGTTTCTGTTTTTCCACACATTTAATTCATAGCCATATACAAGTCTTACTTCCATAACAGAGACAGTGTTACAGAAAGTGGATAATCTAGGCCATGACAATATCACAAGCAGTGGATAATGTAGGCCATGACAGTGTTACAGGAAGTGGATAATCTAGGCCATGACAATATCACAAGCAGTGGATAATGTAGGCCATGACAGTGTTACAGGAAGTGGATAATCTAGGCCATGACAGTGTTAGAGGAAGTGAATAATCTAGGCCGTGACAGTGTTACAGGAAGTGGATAATCTAGGCCATGACAGTGTTACAGGAAGTGGATAATCTAGGCCATGACAGTGTTACAGGAAGTGGATAATCTAGGCCATGACAGTGTTACAGGAAGTGGATAATCTAGGCCATGACAGTGTTACCGTCCCCATAGTGAAGGTACAGTCGTTTGGGACACAGCACACTGACTCTTCCACAGGAGGGAGCTGCTGGTCTGGTCCAGAGTCCTGAGCTGCACTGTCTGTCCTGTTGTGGGCCCAGACAGACTAGCACCACATGGTCAGTACTGGTACCACACCACAGCAGGTTGGACAGGCAGCCACACTGACACCCTCTCGTTTTGTCTTTGTCTGTCTGTCTGTCTCTCTCTCGTTCTCTGTCTCTCTCCATCCTCACCGTCTGTCTCGCTCTCTCCCCTCCCCCTCACTTTGTCTGTCTGCCTGTCTCTCTCACTCTACCTCAGTCTCGCTCCCTCCCTCCGCCTCTCTATCAAGAATGTGAGGAATCTGCAGCAACAGCAGCTGGCAGGTGGGCAACTCTCCCAGCTCTCCCACAATGCATCAGTCCCATGGAAGGTGGGATGGTGGGCGGCACGCAGTCCGATGCCCATTTCTACTGTAGCTGTCTGCTCTACATTCAGGTTTTATTGTTACCACAAACACCACTGGGCCAGACCCAACCCTGACTGGCCTGGTACCCCCCTGTCCTGTCTGCTTCTGTTCGCTCTACATTGTCAGGGGTTTTGTCATGTGTGTGTGTCTGTGTGTGGCTCTAGTGTGCCAGACCAAGTGTAGACTAGCTAGCAGCAGGGAGGTAGGGAGATGGACATGCGTCCTGGGCATGGTGAGACAACAGCATCCTGTTAAAAGGTACCACTCTGCTCTCAGGGCTCACACACAGCTGTGAAGTGCTTATTATGGAACACTCACAAAGCCCTATTTTGACTAGCAGATGTGCCTACGCATAATATGAAGGTTATGGAACAAGGAAAAGGTTTAGTAGAAGGACAAATAACATTAAGACATTTCCTTTGACATTTTCATATCTCCGTTGGTGGCAGAGAACAACAGTAGGGGGGGATGAGACAGCAGAGGTTGACGACTGGAGAGGTGGACGTTCACCAAAATGTTGAGTGTGTGTGTGTGTGTGTCTGTATATATATATATATATATATATATATATAAATAAAAGCGTACAAGCTTGTCAGTACTACTCACGTTTTGAGGGTGCCTGATGTCATTAGCTCTGTGACCAGCACGATGCACTTGGAGTTCTTTCCTTTGGAGGGAGACTCCCAGGAGTCGTAGAAGCGTACAATGTTATGGTGCTGCAGACCCTTCAGCATCTCAGCCTCCTCCTTGAACCTCTGACGCTCCGTCTTAGACAGCTTACGATCCTGTCGGAGAGAGCAGGAGAAACATCTAGCAAACAATAGATTTCACATTCCATTTCCTGTTGTCTTAACACATAATGCTTTACAATAACCCAGCCTAAAGTATAGGACAGAACCCAATCAATCAATAAACCAATCGCTCAATCAATAAATTGTTCATAAAGTCCTTTTTACATCAGCAGTTGTCACAAAGACAGTGTTTCACAGTAACCCTGCCTAGTCAAGCCATGAACCACACAGGAAGAACTGAGAAAACAAAAACAAACAGACTAGCTAGGGAACCTACACACTTCTCAGTTGTCCTATTTTAACAGCCTGGGTCCCTCTAACTTAATGGGAATACCAGTGCTGGCCTGCACCATAAACCATATATGCACCGGCCATTGCGGTCAGGGAAACACTAATAAACATTGCTGTACATTTAAAAAGAGTGAGTTTGAGGGGTTTGACTTGTTTTACGGAGATTCCATGTTTGTGGTTTAGAAATATCTTTGTGGCCGAGAGGCTTGGTCCTGCTAAACGGACACTTGGGGTTTTCAGCAATCAGGCCCTTTAACAACTTCCCCAGAATCAGATTAACTAGTTGATACCATTTTAAGGTCTGTGTCAAGTATGAAGGAAGTTAGAAGTAGTTTCGCAAGCCAATGCTAACAAGTGTTAGTACAATGACTGAAAGTGGGGCGGCAGGGTAGCCTAGTGGTTAGAGCGTTGGACTAGTAACTGAAAGGTTGCAAGTTCAATCCCCCCGAGCTGACAAGGTACAAATCTGTCGTTCTGCCCCTGAACAGGCAGTTAACCCACTGTTCCTAGGCCGTCATTGAAAATAAGAATTTGTTCTTAACCTAGTTAAATAAAGGTAAAATAAAAATTTAAAAAAAGAAAAGTCTATGGGTATCTGCTAGCCCGCGAGTTAGCAATTGCGCTAACGCAAGTTAGCAATTTGCTTCAAACCGCACGCAAACACATAAAAATGGTATCCACGAGTTCATCTGATTCTGGGGGGACCCCAAAGTATCCCTTTTAAGGTCAGAGTTCAGTTCAGGGGCCAGGTGTTAGAAGGCCAGTGGAGAGTCACCCTGTGTGGCCCTGGCCTATAGAGGTGAGTCACCCACAGTCACCTCCCCCTGGCCAGATCGGCTTGGCACAACATTGCGTCATCTCTTTTCTTTTCCACATACACAGGCAGGCAGAGATAGAGAGAGAGAGATAGGGTGGGGGGAGGCCCTATCGGTCCACAAACCTAGTCATTAATCATCCTCATTCCTTCCTGGTCAGATGGATTATATCAAAAGCAGACAGGGTTCAGCCTTCAGCCTTCAGTTTCACAAAAAAGGTCAGACATCTATTTGTTTCATTATGGCCTTATTTTCCAGCCCAGAAAAAACAAAAAAGTCTACTTCCGTCGAGGATATGATGGTTTTAATCCGCTGATGGGGGTAAGGATGGGGTTGCTCTGAAATCTGCACCTGGGGTATTACATGAGGATGGATTAGAACAATGCCTGGTGAAAGCACTAAAGCAATTGTATTTCCGGGGATTTTAGTTTTGGCATTAGCAGTGATTTAGTCCTTTTAGCTGGCAGAGACAGGCATTACTAGCCTGGGTCTCTAGACAATCTGCCAGCATCACAGGCTACCCTACAGAAGAAGAAACCAAGTGTATTTGTGTCCGTATCGGTCTGTGTGCGTCTTTCACCTGTGCAGCCATAAAGCCCATGTCAGTTCAAGCCACCTAAATCCACCAGCAGGAGGACCCTCAGTGTCACCAAAGCACAGATGCAACTCATTAAGCCAAGTCATTACCCGGTTTCAGAGGGATCAGGTTCTGTGTATGGAAACACAGCAGGGAAGGTGGGTCTGAGAACACACTCAGCCCAGATGAGACCATTAGACATTAAGCAGCTCTAAAGAGGATCAGGGGTCCCAGGGCCATCAGGGGTCCCAGGGCCATCAGGGGTCCCAGGGCCATCAGGGGTCCCAGGGCCATCAGGGGTCCCAGGGCCATCAGGGGTCCCAGGGCCATATACACATTAGCTTAGGAAAGACGGAGTTGGAAATAAAGGTTCCACCTGGATACTATCAATATTTTTAAAAAGGGACATTTCAAAACTGATCTGCATCATATTTACCATGTCCAGCACCACCCCAACATCCATCTGAAAATGGCATGTTTCTATGTTCTGTAGTAAAAAAAGATGGAGGAAGATGCAAATGCCTTCTCATAATTGTTTTTTAAAAAAAATAAAAATTCACCCGATGATGTAATTGGAAACACTTATCTTCCGCTGTCTGTTTTACTACAAAACATAGAAATATACCACTTTCACTAGGGATGCACGATATATCGGTGAACATATCGGTACCGGCCGATGTCTAGTTTAACGGCGATGTCAAAGCTGACGTGCATACCTATATAACATGACGTAATGACGCCACGGAAAATGTAGAGCTACACGTGCAACACAGCATTCCTAACCTAGTCCACAATGTCTGCTGTGTGGATCAAGCAGTCAACAAGTCCAGCAGTCATTTGAAAGAGTAACAACATTTCAGCGAGACAACGCAAAGGCGAAATCCATTAAATCCAAGATAAAGGAATTCATTGCCCTTGACAATCAACCGTTCTCTGCCGTTTGTGATGTTGGCTTTCGCCGACTGGTTGAGCACTGGTACACACTACAAAGTGTGCCATTTTCAGATGTTGCCCTTCCCTTAGTTACACAGTAATAGCGTCACTGCTACTAGCTTCACGACATACATACTATGGAATGCAATTTAGGTCTTTGCGTGTCAAAGAAGATACAGTAGCACTGTCAAAGCTGTACAAAAAGTCTGCAAACAAGCAAACACCGGCCACAAACGATGTGTTTACAATTCCAAGTTGGTAATAAAGCATAATTTGTTTGACCGCAACTTCTGGGGTAGCTAGCTTTAGCTTGGTATCTAGCTAGCACCAATACAACCTGTCTGAAAACAATGACCAAAAGAAACTGCAGACATTTTCATTATTCTTAGCAATGATTTAGGAATCCAGTATTAGCTCGGTTGCCACTTGCTGTTGTTCGCCTATTGAAATTGAACTTCAGTTCATGAAAATAAATAGCTAGCCAGCTACTTAACCCTATTGCCCAAAACTAACGTTATAAGCAGCCAGCTAGCTTCATCTGGCTAGTGAGGCTCGACCTGACCGGGTTGTGTTGTGAAGCTAGCCACAGTAAGGATTAGGCACAATAGTGGAAGTTGCGGTTTTCCTTCAAAATAAAAGTATGTAATTGACAGTGATGCAAATGAATACAAATAGTATAATTATGCCATACTTTTATTTTGAAGGCTAACCACAAAGTCCACTATTGTGGCTAATCCTTATTGTGGCCAGCTTCACAGATGGGTCCGACAACCATTAATCAAATAAGAACTGTCTTATAAATGAGGGTTATTTCAGATGACACCTAGCTATATAGTTAACTAGCTAAATAAAGCTACTGAAACAGATTGTCGTTTTGCTATGTTTTTGGTTTAGAACATTGCTTCCATCAATGAGCTAGCTTTTTTTTTTAATGACCAGCACTGTAGGTGCGCGAGACGACTTTACCAGCGTCATAGCATATGTATCGATGAATCGTTGTGACATGAAATACGAGTGTAATCGATGTGTAATAACTACGTAAAAAATGTATGAACTTGTTAAATGATTATGTGACGTGCAGTCAATACTCAGGTCCTGATTGGTCAACGAGTCTATTTGACACGTCAAATAGTATATTTTCTGACACCAAAGACCCAAAAGACGTTCCATAGAAATCCTGGTTGAGACTGAACAAATGAACAAAGAAACAGCACAGCAAGTAAGTGACAGAATTAGGGTTTGATTATGTTTTACTAGTAACGGGGACATACATAAATGCCAGCAAAATAACTTTTTGGTCAGTGTGTGTGTGTGTGTGTGTGTGTGTGTGTGTGTGTGTGTGTGTGTGTGTGTGTGTGTGCAACCTTTATTTAAGTAGGCAAGTCAGTTAAGAACAAATACTTATTTACAATGACGGTCTACACCGGCCAAACCTGGACGACGCTGGGCCAATTGTGCGCCGCCCTATGGGACTCCCAATCACGGCCGGATGTGATACAGCCTGGATTTGAACCAGGGACTTGCACTGAGATGCAGTGCCTTAGACCGCTGTGTCCATGTGTGTGTGTTAACTATTTAACTGTACTAGAATGCCTAAAAGGCGCTAAAATTGTAAATATCGGTTATCGGTATCGTTTTTTCTGAGCAAGAACATTTTGGAAATCGGTATCGGCCCGAAAATGTCATATCGGTGAATCACTCATTTTCATATATGTTGATGGTGCTGGAGATGGACATTTCCCTTTAAAAGTCTTTTGTGCAGCCTCCCGGGTGGCACAGTGGTCTAAGGCACTGCATCGCTGTGCTGGCTGTACCACCAGAGATTCTGGGCTCGACCAGGTCGCCAGCACGCTGACCAGGATGTGCGTTGTGTCAAGAAGCAGTGCCGCGACCGGGAGGTCCATGGGGCTACGCACAATTGACCCAGCGTCGTCTGGGTTAGGGAGGGTTTGGCTGGCAGGGATATCCTTGTCTCATCGAGACTCCTGTGGCGGGCCGGACGCCGTGCACGCTGACCAGGTCACCAGGTGTACGGTGTTTCCTCCGACACATTGGTGCGGCTAGCTTCCGAGTTGGATGTCCGTTGTGCGAAGGCTCTCGACCTTCGCCTCTCCCGAGTCTGTACGGGAGTTGCAGCGATGAGACAAGACTGTAACTACTACCAATTGGATACCATGAAATTGGGAAGGAAAAAAAAGAAAATAATTGTGCCAATTTTGCCGAATTCCAAATAAAACATGGAACAAAAATATGTCAAAAAAAAATCCAGCAAGAAATGTGCCATCCAGTCAAATCAAATCAAATGTATTTATATAGCCCTTCGTACATCAGCTGATATCTCAAAGTGCTGTACAGAAACCCAGCCTAAAACCCCAAACAGCAAGCAATGCAGGTGTAGAAGCACGGTGGCTAGGAAAAACTCCCTAGAAAGGCCAAAACCTAGGAAGAAACCTAGAGAGGAACCAGGCTCTGAGGGGTGGCCAGTCCTCTTCTGGCTGTGCCGGGTGGAGATTATAACAGAACATGGCCAAGATGTTCAAATGTTCATAAATGACCAGCATGGTCGAATAATAATAAGGCAGAAGAGTTGAAACTGGAGCAGCAGCACGGTCAGGTGGACTGGGGACAGCAAGGAGTCATCATGTCAGGCATTCCTGGGGCATGGTCCTAGGGCTCAGTCAAAGTGTGAGAACTGAAGAGGGGGGTTGGCAAGGCTTGTCATGTTCGTCTCTGCCACCTCTGTACTGTCTGCCTCGTCTTCTTCCACCACGGTGGCTAACCACAAAAGACACATTTAGCACACTGCTGCTTAGAATACAACACAGGTGTTTGTTTGTGCATTTACAAACCATGACATGTGACCTGACTGTGGACTAGATTAAGCGCATGTGCAAAATGGCTCAGAATGCATTAACTCTTTAATGACATCACTAACAAACTCAGAATGGTTAGCTATAGGAGCGTGTCATCGGCCGGGCCACTGGCCTCTCCCGTGTTAAATTCAAAGAGAGAGAGAGAGAGAGAGACTTAGTGGTAGCAAACCAGTTCATCCCTGATCTCCAAGTCACAAGGTGTCCTACTTCAGGTTTGACCAGTGACCACAAGGGCTAAGTTTAACAACATAAGACCACAGTGGAGAACCAGACCACAGCACACAGAGCAGCAAGTCAGACAGGTTCCATCCTTCAACAAGGAAAGGAAACATGGAGCCAAAAGGTGGTGCTGTACATGATTCCAAGACAAAATCCTGATACCCTGGTCCCAGATCTGTTTTGTGCTGTCTTGCCAACTCATGTGGTCATTGGCTAATGGCTATAGGCACTGCAGCCCAAACAGATCTGGAGCAGGCTAAATCCTGTGGTTCTCTGTGGCACGTGGAGCTCGGCGTGGAAGCTCTTTCATCTGTGAAATACACACCAACAGCCAGGCAGGTCAGGCTTCAGCCGGCCTGTTACACCTTCAGATGCCCTCCACATCACCCCAACACGCCTGACCCTGCACTCGGCCAGATGCCCTCCACATCACCCCAACACGCCTGACCCTGCACTCAGCCAGATGCCCTCCACATCACCCCTGACCCTGCACTCAGCCAGATGCCCTCCACATCACCCCTGACCCTGCACTCAGCCAGATGCCCTCCACATCACCTCTGAGCCTGCACTCAGCCAGATGCCCTCCACATCACCCCTGACCCTGCACTCAGCCAGATGCCCTCCACATCACCCCAACACGCCTGACCCTGCACTCAGCCAGATGCCCTCCACATCACCCCAACACCCCTGACCCTGCACTCAGCCAGATGCCCTCCACATCACCCCAACACGCCTGACCCTGCACTCAGCCAGATGCCCTCCACATCACCCCAACACCCCTGACCCTGCACTCAGCCAGATGCCCTCCACATCACCCCAACACCCCTGACCCTGCACTCAGCCAGATGCCTTCCACATCACCCCAACACGCCTGACCCTGCACTCAGCCAGATGCCCTCCACATCACCCCTGACCCTGCACTCAGCCAGATGCCCTCCACATCACCCCTGACCCTGCACTCAGCCAGATGCCCTCCACATCACCCCTGACCCTGCACTCAGCCAGATGCCCTCCACATCACCCCTGACCCTACACTCAGCCAGATGCCCTCCACATCACCCCTGACCCTACACTCAGCCAGATGCCCTCCACATCACCCCTGACCCTACACTCAGCCAGATGCCCTCCACATCACCCCTGACCCTACACTCAGCCAGATGCCCTCCACATCACCCCTGACCCTACACTCAGCCAGATGCCCTCCACATCACCCCTGACCCTGCACTCAGCCAGATGCCCTCCACATCACCCCTGACCCTACACTCAGCCAGATGCCCTCCACATCACCCCTGACCCTGCACTCAGCCAGATGCCCTCCACATCACCCCTGACCCTGCACTCAGCCAGATGCCCTCCACATCACCTCTGACCCTGCACTCAGCCAGATGCCCTCCACATCACCCCTGACCCTGCACTCAGCCAGATGCCCTCCACATCACCCCAACACGCCTGACCCTGCACTCAGCCAGATGCCCTCCACATCACCCCAACACCCCTGACCCTGCACTCAGCCAGATGCCCTCCACATCACCCCAACACGCCTGACCCTGCACTCAGCCAGATGCCCTCCACATCACCCCAACACCCCTGACCCTGCACTCAGCCAGATGCCCTCCACATCACCCCAACACCCCTGACCCTAACTCAGCCAGATGCCCTCCACATCACCCCTGACCCTACACTCAGCCAGATGCCCTCCACATCACCCCTGACCCTACACTCAGCCAGATGCCCTCCACATCACCCCTGACCCTACACTCAGCCAGATGCCCTCCACATCACCCCTGACCCTGCACTCAGCCAGATGCCCTCCACATCACCCCTGACCCTGCACTCAGCCAGATGCCCTCCACATCACCCCTGACCCTGCACTCAGCCAGATGCCCTCCACATCACCTCTGACCCTGCACTCAGCCAGATGCCCTCCACATCACCCCTGACCCTGCACTCAGCCAGATGCCCTCCACATCACCCCAACACGCCTGACCCTGCACTCAGCCAGATGCCCTCCACATCACCCCAACACCCCTGACCCTGCACTCAGCCAGATGCCCTCCACATCACCCCAACACGCCTGACCCTGCACTCAGCCAGATGCCCTCCACATCACCCCAACACCCCTGACCCTGCACTCAGCCAGATGCCTTCCACATCACCCCAACACGCCTGACCCTGCACTCAGCCAGATGCCCTCCACATCACCCCTGACCCTGCACTCAGCCAGATGCCCTCCACATCACCCCTGACCCTGCACTCAGCCAGATGCCCTCCACATCACCCCTGACCCTGCACTCAGCCAGATGCCCTCCACATCACCCCTGACCCTACACTCAGCCAGATGCCCTCCACATCACCCCTGACCCTACACTCAGCCAGATGCCCTCCACATCACCCCTGACCCTACACTCAGCCAGATGCCCTCCACATCACCCCTGACCCTACACTCAGCCAGATGCCCTCCACATCACCCCTGACCCTACACTCAGCCAGATGCCCTCCACATCACCCCTGACCCTGCACTCAGCCAGATGCCCTCCACATCACCCCTGACCCTACACTCAGCCAGATGCCCTCCACATCACCCCTGACCCTGCACTCAGCCAGATGCCCTCCACATCACCCCTGACCCTGCACTCAGCCAGATGCCCTCCACATCACCTCTGACCCTGCACTCAGCCAGATGCCCTCCACATCACCCCTGACCCTGCACTCAGCCAGATGCCCTCCACATCACCCCAACACGCCTGACCCTGCACTCAGCCAGATGCCCTCCACATCACCCCAACACCCCTGACCCTGCACTCAGCCAGATGCCCTCCACATCACCCCAACACGCCTGACCCTGCACTCAGCCAGATGCCCTCCACATCACCCCAACACGCCTGACCCTACACTCAGCCAGATGCCCTCCACATCACCCCTGACCCTGCACTCAGCCAGATGCCCTCCACATCACCCCTGACCCTGCACTCAGCCAGATGCTCTCTCAGTCAAACAATCAGACGCGTATCCCCTGGACCCGGTTCATTTTCCACATACAAAGTTTGTGTGTTGCAATCGCAAACCCCTGGCTCTCCTCTCCTCCCTCTCATCTTGCTATCTGTAGTTTCTCCTCCTCTTTCCTTCCTCCTCCTCCACATAGAACGTTAGTGTTCCAAACCCCTGGCTCTCCTCTCCTCCCTCTCATCTTGCTATCTGTAGTTTCTCCTCCTCTTTCCTTCCTCCTCCTCCACATAGAACGTTAGTGTTCCAAACCCCTGGCTCTCCTCCTACTCCCTCCTCCTGGTCTGGGCATGGAGATAAACAAGCAGTTGGCCAGGCTCTCCATCCAGAAAACAAGCCCTCTCCAGCCCAGAGGGAGCCAGATACAACAGAGGACCTGATCCCTGCCTCACCACTGGCTCAGACTAACAGCTAAACTCACCCCCTCGTACATACTGAACCAACCTCCAATGAAAACAATCCTTCCAAAGCTCTCCAGTGTGTACGTATGTGTGTGTGTACGGAGAGGCAGATCAGCCAAATCCACAATGGAATTAATATGCTTTGTATTTCTCTCACTCTGCTTTCTCTGTGGAAAATGATCCAATGTTATTCCCAGTCCTTAGGGACATCTCCAAGCCAAGCATCAGTGCAGTAATCTGGGGCCAGTTGTTTTCAGTTAGTGTGTGTGTGTGTGTTTAGGTGTCTGTGTGTGGAATGTGGAATGTGCATGCTCGTGTGTGTGTGTGGAATGTGCATGCTCGTGTGTGTGTGTGTGTGTGTCTGTGTGTGTGTGTGTGTGTGTGTGTGTGTGTGCCAGGATATGAGAACAGAGGGGTGTGTGGTATTACTGGTCAGAGTCAGGGCTGGGCCTGGAGGGCATTGATAAATTCCTTCTCCATTTCCACATATCAAATATTAATACAGATGGGGAAATGGCTGGAAGGCTGGGATCAGAGTGGCTGGTCACCATTTCCAAGGATTTGTGGTGGTCAGAATTACTGGCAGGGCAGGCAGTGAGTGGTAATGTATGGACCATATAAATATAATTAGTAGAATGGTCAAAGCCTAGAAGTAGAATTAGTAGAATGGTCAAAGCCTAGAAGTAGAATTAGTAGAATGGTCAAAGCCTAGAAATAGAATTTGTAGAATGGTAAAAGCCTCCCCAGACCATGGATATTCGACTGGAATAGGAATGTTCATTGTAGAAAGTCCATTTCTATGGCTATGTACAGTACGCCCACTCCCAGTCAAGGTTATTGTGGCAGCACAGGGAGAAAGCACTCTCAGAAGGCAATGGGTTAATGGGTTCAACCAAGAGATATAGTTCAATCAATTCAGAGCACTATATCCATTATATGACTGACAGTGAGATGACAGATAAAGGCAACAACAGGACGGGTGAGGCCATCAAAGCTCACCCACCAGACCGGTCACAGAGTTTTATCAAACTAAACAACACGGGACAATAGTAGACTAGAAAAGAGCAAAGCAGTCACTGTTAAACAAGTCACTCGGATGACAAATCACTTGGTGACTTGTAGTTATGAACACAGAGATATGTAACAGTCAAATGAAAGCAGAGTTGCAGTGAGTGACTTAGTATTCTGGCAGCAGGTTTCCAACGCCACTGGAAAGATCAAAGACACACCGATAAGAAGGAGACCATATCAGGCTCAGGAGCGTGTGTGTGTGTGTGTGTGTGTGTCTTTGAACCAGTATCTGAAAGAGCACTAGCACTCATCCCCATCCTCTAACAATAGCACAACACCTAAGGAAGGTAGCTAGCTAGCTTAGGCTACAAGCAGCTACTCAGCGTACAGTACATGATCTGTAACACCCAAACCTGAGCACCACTTGGACCCTAAAGATACCCAGTCCTGGTGGACATAAACCTGGAGCCACCCAGACCACTGTGAGATGACCCAATACTATTCTGCTTCAGATATGTCTCGGAGGCTCTGGCCAAACACGCACTAGAAAGGGAATAGGACTAGGGTTGCAAAAGGTTGGAAACTTTCCGGTAAATTTCCGGAATTTTTCTGGAAATTTTCCATGGGAAATTAAGCCCGGGAAGTTAGGGAATTTTGCTTAAATGTATCAAAAAATGTCGCTTATAACAGTGAACCTTTTTTTGTGGGTAATTCTAGGCAATTCTAGGTCTTGTGGCATATTTTGGTTAAACTATCCCCAATTTAATGGAACCACAGTGCATTCATCCATCACATATACAGCTGATTCTCAAGATCTTGCACACTAATGAGATTCTATTGAGCCCAGACTACTACACTGTCTGAGCCAAGGACTACATGCTTTCTGGTAAGTTTTGATTACAATACTGGGTGGGGTAAATATATTTTAAATGACATACATTATTTTTTGTTAATTAGTAAATAGTAGCTTACAACAAAGTGTGTTTAAATAATTTCTAACTTAACAATTTCTGCTAGTTAGTTTTTGCTACCATGTGGGTTTTAGCTTGCTTGAGCCTGCAAACTGAGGAGTGTTAATTCACCTGTTTCCATACATGTTTCATTTTAAAACATTTATCTGACAAAGGAGTTGTTTAATCTAACTGCTTAACTATTTATCTGTACATGGAATTGTATTTGGTTGTTTTTTACTCATTTTTTTTCTAATCTTTACAGGAAAATTCCACTGGGCACTATCTGACGTGTGGAGACATTTCCCTGTAGCTAATGTAGACGGAAAATATGTGCACATTTGCAAATACTGTGCCAGATCATATGCGAAGAATGCAACAAAGATGCAGAATCATATGGCCAAGTGCATAAAGTTCCCTCAGTGCTCACAACAAGCAACCTCTGACAAAAGTCCCTCTCATCATTTTCACCTCGACTAGAAGTAATCAGACACCTTATCGATAGCAACAGCTCATGGTATTCCTGGAATCGGATGTTTTTTTGACTCAATGGAGGAACGTAGTCAGAGAAATGCTGATGAATGTCTTGCTTGAGCTGCGTATGGAACTGGTTTACCTCTGATGCTCACAGGCAATGAGTATTGGAAGAGATTTCTGAATGTTCTTCACCCAGCATACACCCCTCCAACAAGACATGCTTTATCTACTCATTTGCTGGATACAGAGGGTCAAGCAAATCATAGAGAAAGCAGACTGTATTGCAATCATCTCTGATGGGTGGTTGAATGTTCGTGGGCAAGGAATAATTAACTACATCATCTCCACCCCTCAACCAGTATTCTACAAGAGCACATACACAAGGGACAACAGACACACCAGACTCTATATTGCAGATGAGCTGAAGGCAGTCATCAATGACCTTGGACCACAGAAAACATCACACCCATTGGCTGTGCTGCTTATGCATTGAATCTGCTCTTCAAGAACATCATGGCACTGAAAACAATGGATACACTCTACAAGAGAGCCAAGGAAATGGTTAGGTATGTGAAGGCTCATCAGCAATCTACCTCACCAAGCAAAGTGATTAGAATAAGATAACCACATTGAAGCTGTCCAGCAACACCCGTTGGGGTGGTGCCGTCATCATGTTTGACAGTCTCCTGGAGGGGAAGGAGTCTCTCCAAGAAATGGCCATATCACAGTCTGCCGATATGGACAGTCCCATCAAGAGGATCCTCCTGGATGATGTATTTTGGGAGAGAGTGGTAAGCAGCCTGAAACCTATAGCAGTAGCCATTGAGGGAGACAATGCCATCCTGTCTGATGTTCAGTCTCTGCTTGCAGAGATAAGAGAAGAAATCCATACTGCCCTGCCCACTTCACTGTTGCTCCAAGCAGAGGAAACTGCTGTTCTGAAATACATCAAAAAGTGTGAAGACTTCTGCCTGAAGCCCAAACACCCCGCAGCGTACATGTTGGACCCCAAGTATGCTGGTAAGAGCATCCTGTCTGGTGCAGAGATCAACAAGGCCTATGGTGTCATCAATACCGTGTCTCGCCACCATGGCCTGGATGAGGGCACGGTTCTTGGCAGTCTTACGGGAGTACACTTCCAAGCAAGGGCTTTGGGATGGAGATGCAATATGGCAGTCGTGCCAACATATCTCATCAGCCACTTGGTGGAAAGGACTTTGTGGATCTGAGGCTCTTTTCCCTGTTGCCTTCATCATCCTCCAAATCCCACCAACATCATCCACCTCAGAGCACAAGTGGTCCTTGTTTGGGAACACACACAACAGGCTGACCAATACAAGGGTTGAAAAATTGGTGGCCACCCGGGCCAATTTGAGGCTTTTTGAGCCTGACAACGAGCCATCCTCAACAAGGTTGGAAAGTGACAGTGAAGATGAGGCCTGAGAGTCTGATGTTCAAGAGGTGGACATTGAGGAGGTCCAGGGAGAAGACATGGAAGCCTGAGAGTCTGATGTTCAAGAGGTGGACATTGAGGAGGTCCAGGGAGAAGACATGGAAGCCTGAGAGGAAGACAACTAAAGCTTTAGTTTCTAGACTATCATTTTACAGATGTATGTTGAAAACGTTTTTGGGAGATGCGATGGATCATTGGGGATCATTCAATATTCCCTTTCTGTTGTTCAGTGAAATCATCCCATGTGAAGAGTCAACTCATTTAATTCAAGATCAATTCATAACTAAATTGTTTTTTACATTTCTATTGGAAGGATTTAATCATTTGAATTATGTCTACACATGATAAGGTAAAATGTTTATGTGTCTGTCTCCATATGATATGGTAAATATATATTAAAAAAACATTACATTTAAATGGTATTAATATTCATTTGCATATATTTCTGTTAATTCCCATATATTCCCGTTAATTCTCACAGAAAGTTTCCACCTCTGAATATTCCCCAAAATGTGCAACCCTAAATAGGACATAAACATAGTGCACTAGAAAGGGAATAGGACTGTTGTGAGTGGGATGATTTAGGTGGACTGAATCCACTGAGTTGTATCTTTGCCAGGGGAAGATTCGTACCGCTCCGAGACATGCCGAGGCAGAAGGTGGGTTAAGTTAAGAGTGATTACTCTGGACTGGCAGTGCAATGCAGTCTGAATCCCAAATGGCACACTATTACCTACATAGTGAGCCCGTAGGGCCCTGATCAAAAATAAGTACACTACACTATGTAGGGAATAGGGTGCCATTTGGGCCTTATGTGGGAGAGCCTACTACCCAGGGTGTGAGGAGGAGAGTTCTCACGGATTAGAACAGGCCTCACTCTAATCCAATGGACTTTCTCCCAGCACACTGACAGATAAGTAGGGATGTGGGAACTGGCTGGCTGGCTGTGTGTATATATCTACTGTAGTACTACAGACAGTAACAGGCTGTGTACACACACACACACACACACACACACACACACACACACACACACACAGCTCAGAGCTGCCAGACAGACAGACGGCTGTGCCTTGGAGAAGTAGCCCAAAATACTAGAGAATACAACATTCACCTACTTGTATTTCTGAGAAGAGGTCGAACCAACCATCTCTGTACTTCTGCTTTCAGTTTAAAATGAGACGAAGCCCCGAGATGAGAGCCACAACATATGGACAATCTATCAAGCGAACATCCCACTTGTCAACGTCGACAGTCCGTCAAGCTAACATCCCACTTGTCAACGTCGACAGTCCGTCAAACTAACATCCCACTTGTCAACGTCGACAGTCCGTCAAGCTAACATCCTACTTGTCAACGTCGACAGTCCGTCAAGCGAACATCCCACTTGTCAACGTCTGAAGGAAACCAAACTCACCATATAGGGCAAATGATCTCTAGAGACATACTGTATGAGAGGGGAGCACAGCAGGAGAGGAGGTTAGTGAGGGTACACACAAACACAGTGTGTCTGCCTGCCTCTACACAGGGGAACTTCCCCAAACAGTTGACGCTACTTACAGAGGCCCAGCTGGAACTAATACAGCAGCAAATGCAGAACTGACTGTATCCATTTAGCAGTAGGCCTATATAGAGAAGGCCTTGTGAAGAGCACAGCCACGGTACAGAGAGAGTTAGTTTCTGCCTGCTAGGCCTCTGTGGTAATGCTTTCACATCTGTGCAGGGCTGTGCGGACATACACACACACAGCCAGCTAAAGCTGCAGGGTAAAACCCCAGGCCTGGTGCTGGCAGGGGGCCATGGGTTTCCAGGAACAGACTATCCATCCAGTGTGTGTGACAGTGTGGTGTGACAATGCATTCTCTAAAAACCTTCACACATTTTGAAAAGGTAAAATCCTGTCATTGAGCCCATATCTTCATCATAGGGAACGGTTCATCCCGCCGGCACAGCAGAGGGTGCAGGCTTTTGAATAGTGTGTGTTGGAGAGACAGAGAGCCCACTAGGAACAGCATTCACACCAGCGGCCCAACGAAGATTAATATTTCACAAAAACACAAAAAGGGACACCAGTCTAATTCTGATACATAGTGTTGTTACTAAAAATACACAGAGAAACTCGCAAAAAGTGCAACACACACACACACACACACACACACACACACACACACACACACACACACACACACACACACACACACGAGAATCACTACATAAATCTCCCACAGTTTGTGGACAGAGTGTTTTCCTTTACCACTCTCTGTTCCTGTTGAACCAAAACAAGAGGAACTGAACCTGTATTACTGTCTCTAGCTGGCAACTGACTACCTGTGTCTGTCAAAACCCCTCATCACTGTTTAAATATGAATGTCACTCATGGTTGCCTTGACTACTTGATTTAGCCTAGAGTGTGAAGAAACTACCATGTTTGGAAGTGAGTTTTATCAGTCTCACACATGAAATGGGGCCTCAATGGAAACAGCCATGCCTCAAAGAGTGCAGTGAATAATACTGCAGACCAATTAAACAATCCTCAGAGGAAGCAGGCGATGACAGATCATGTCCCTAATGGCAACCTATTCCCTATATAGTGCACTACTTTAGACCAGAGCCCTATTCCCTATATAGTGCACTACTTTAGACCAGAGCCCTATTCCCTATATAGTGCACTACTTTAGACCAGAGCCCTATTCCCTATATAGTGCACTACTTTAGACCAGAGCCCTATTCCCTATATAGTGCACTACTTTAGACCAGAGCCCTATTCCCTATATAGTGCACTACTTTAGACCAGAGCCCTATTCCCTATATAGTGCACTAGTTTAGACCAGAGCCCTATTCCCTATATAGTGCATTACTTTAGACCAGAGCCCTATTCCCTATATAGTGCACTACTTTAGACCAGAGCCCTATTCCCTATATAGTGCACTACTTTAGACCAGAGCCCTATTCCCTATATAGTGCACTAGTTTAGACCAGAGCCCTATTCCCTATATAGTGCACTACTTGGCTTGGTTAAAAAAATAAGTTTGTTTTAAAAAATTATCCAGATTTTTGGTTTTGACATTTTTTGTTGTTGACATTAAATGCACTATGCGGGTTGAATACATATCTTACATTACTCATCTCATATGTATTTACTGTACTCTATACTATCTACTGTAGCTTAGTCTATGCCGCTCTGTCATTACTCATCTCATATGTATTTACTGTACTCTATACTATCTACTGTAGCTTAGCCTATGCCGCTCTGTCATTACTCATCTCATATGTATTTACTGTACTCTATACTATCTACTGTAGCTTAGTCTATGCCGCTCTGTCATTACTCATCTCATATGTATTTACTGTACTCTATACTATCTACTGTAGCTTAGTCTATGCCGCTCTGTCATTACTCATCCCATATGTATTTACTGTACTCTATACTATCTACTGTAGCTTAGTCTATGCCGCTCTGTCATTACTCATCTCATATGTATTTACTGTACTCTATACTATCTACTGTAGCTTAGTCTATGCCGCTCTGTCATTACTCATCTCATATGTATTTACTGTACTCTATACTATCTACTGTAGCTTAGTCTATGCCGCTCTGTCATTACTCATCTCATATGTATTTACTGTACTCTATACTATCTACTGTAGCTTAGTCTATGCCGCTCTGTCTTTACTCATCCACATATTTATATATTCTTAATTCAATTCCTTTACTTGTGTGTATTAGGTAGTTGTTGTGGAATTGCTAGATATTACTTGTTAGATATTGCTGCACTGTCGGAACTAGAAGCACAAGCATTTCAACACCCGCAATAACATCTGCTAAACACGTGTATGTGGCCAATAAAATTGGATTTGATTAAATTAGTATTTTTGATGACTATTATTTAATTCCAAGTCACCACCTCTATAGAGCTCTAGTCTGACTAAACCACCTCTATAGAGCTCCGGTCTGAATAAACCACCTCTATAGAGCTCTAGTCTGACTAAATCACTATTAGTAGTTCAATGTAAATAAAGCAGAGTTTCCCCAAACTCGGGCCTCGGGACCCCAAGAGGTGCACGTTTAGTTATTTGCCCTAACACTACACAGCGTGATGATTAGTTATTTTAATCAGTGAGGGTAAAAAACAAAATACCAATACCTCAAAGAAACTGCTCTCTATGGATCCTCTCCTGATTGCTCATTCTTCTGTCTCTTACATAGCAGGCGTAAAATAAACTGGAAAAGTAGCCGTGCAATGAATTATGGTCATTGTAGTTAATAATCCAATTTTCTGCGCTAAACTATGTAGAATATTGGCCTGTTGGAAACTACAACTCCCTACGCAGGTTGGGAAATTAACTTATTGGTCCATGATCATTTATCTCTACAGAAACTGCAGTGCAATGTGCGCAATGAGCTCACAGAAGTAAAAACAAAAACAAAATGGAATTCAAATAATTGAACTAACTGTGGCAAATGAGTTGTTTAAAAACTGGATTTAGGGTTAATCACTCAGCACTACTGGAGTCAAAAGCAGTGCACGATATAGGAACACGGTGCCATTCCGACACATCCTGAAAGTGGCCTGGGAACCTGTACTACCAGGACTGTTGATGGTTATATCACTCAGCCCACATTAACTGTACTGAGGAGAGGCAGGCTGGTTTATCAGCTTATCTGGCTCCACTGATGATGATGAATAAATGTGTGTGTGTGTGTGTGTGTGGTGTGTTTTCCCCCTGATGGACAGAAAGACAGGCTCAGGGTTGGTCATGTGACTAGCTGACAAAGCCTACCACTCTATTTCCCAGCAGCACTTAATGTAGTAATGCAATGCCCACCCCCCCATGACCAATTCCCCTGTACCATCAAAACAAGTATTAACCCTTCACCCTCCCTCTGGGCAGAAAGATATTACAGAGGTAGGCTATCGCGTGTTTGAGTGAGGAGACATGAAAAGGGGCGAGTAGGAGAATTGGAATCTTATGAAGTTATTAACAGGAAGCAGAATCTCTCATTCTAGATATTCAGACAATGCTGGTTTTCGTGACTGGTTTAGTTATGAGGCTAGACTCTCTCTTCATTGCATCTGCTGCATACATCATAAGAGACTCGTCAACTTAAAAAATACCCTCATTCCTTCAACTTTTTTTTCCTGTTACGTTTTCAGGGCAGTTCAAATAGACTAAAATCTGTTCTAGCAGCAGTGACAGTTCTATGTCTGTCTCTGCTATTTCTGGAACTAGGCAACAATGATGGAAACAGGAGGGCTGTGTTCCAAATGGCCTAAAGTTCAGATCGTTGGCTCAAATAACTCCTTATAGACCTAGTTTGTTATTTACCAAAAGGAGAGCTGATGACCTTTTCAAATGACCGACTATGACAAAACTATCTTCAGTTCAAACTTGGTCAACTGCCTAGTCATAGGAGTTAGCCTACTTCCCCTTCAGTCTTTTTGTCAGTTAATGTGGACTTAAGTCCTAAAAAGTACAGACATTGGGTCAGTGAAAGTTGGTGCCCAGCGGTCTACAGTTACAAGCCAAGTGAAAAGGTCCACTGTGTAGGGATAAGTCCCAAATGGCTCCCTATATAGTGCACTACTATTTATTGACCCTAGCCCTATGCAGGGCTCCCTTGCAAAATAACTTGGTCTCAAAATGGGACTCCCTGTTAAAATAAAGGTTAAATATTGGCCCAGGACCAAAGTAGTGCTGTATGTAGGGAATAGGGTGCAATTTGGAACACACAGTTTGTGTGTACAGTGCTGTCTTCAGATCTGGATCTCTCTGGTTGGTGCTCTCCTGCAGAGCTCACAAACCTCCAACCCCTCAGATCAGCCAGTCTCGGTTGAGGATCTCGAGAGGGTTTGAAACGAGAGAAGAAGAAAAAAGAGGAAATGAAAAAAGGAGAATTTGCAAGCAGAACAAGCAGCAGCAGCAGGAGCAGCAGGACATCTGCTTTAAATAAGAGTTACTTGACAAGAGCTAGTAAATGCAAAGCGGACATTGAACCTACTGTAACTTTCACAAACGGGATTCTTAGAACTCTATAAACAGACACTTCAACAGTGGCTTCCAATTAGGGAAGGAAACTTGGGGTCTCGTTGTCTTTCCTTTTCTTTCTGCAGTGGCTCAAGGTTTTTAGTTTCTCGTCAATCAGCACTTCACAGATTGCCTTAACTAAGACCATGTGGGTCTCAAACCCCCAAACTACATGTGGTTGCAATTCAGTCATCCTGCCCCTAGGGGGGGCACCAATGTGGTGCCTCTTGCCTACCAACCGGTTAATGTATACTTCCTAAACGGCACCACATGGGGAAGGTTGTGCACAATGTAGGGATTAGTGCACCATGTGGAACACAGCCCATGTATTTCAGGAGTAGGACGGATCATCTCCATCTTGGTGTTGTTTTTAAAGCCTTTTCAGAAAAACTGTCTGGGATTAGAGGCAGCTCCCGAGTGGCACAGCGGTCTAAGAAACTGCATCTCAGTGCTAGAGGAGTCACTACAGACAGTTTGACTCCAAGCTGTATCACAACCGGCCCTGATTGGGAGTCCCATTGGGCGGCGCACAATTGACCCAGTGTCGTCCGGGATTGGCCGGGGTGGGCCGTCATTGTAAATAAGAATTTGTTCTTAACCGACTTGCCTAGTTAAATAAAGGTTCAATAAAATAACGTGTGATTGATGAAGGGGGATGTCAGGGAACAGAGGGGCTCACTGTGCAGCTGCTCTGGCCCTGACATATCACTGTCTCAAGTCACTCAGTGCTGATCTGAGAGATGGGTTCAGGGTAGAGATGGGTTCAGGGTAGAGATGGGTTCAGGGTCGAGATGGGTTCAGGGTCGAGATGGGTTCAGGGCAGAGATGGGTTCAGGGCAGAGATGGGTTCAGGGCAGAGATGGGTTCAGGGCAGAGATGGGTTCAGGGCAGAGATGGGTTCAGGGCAGAGATGGGTTCAGGGCAGAGATGGGTTCAGGGCAGAGATGGGTTCAGGGCAGAGATGGGTTCAGGGCAGAGATGGGTTCAGGGCAGAGATGGGTTCAGGGCAGAGATGGGTTCAGGGCAGAGATGGGTTCAGGGCAGAGATGGGTTCAGGGCAGAGATGGGTTCAGGGCAGAGATGGGTTCAGGGCAGAGATGGGTTCAGGGCAGAGATGGGTTCAGGGCAGAGATGGGTTCAGGGTAGAAATGGGCGATATGGACAAAAATCTATACCGGGATAAATTGCCTGAATTGATGAGAAAACGATAATGTGCACCACAGTTGTTTTTCATTAGCCTTTAAAACCACTAGTTTGATTAACAACAATCACTGATGTTACCAAAACTTACTTCAAAACAACACATTCCTCTAGTATAGGCTACTTATCGTAATGAATACCATCAGCAAAATGCCTATGATAAATGGTCAGTATGGTCGGTGTATCGTCCCAGGTCTAGTTCAGGGCTCCTCATAGCATGAAAATCAGCCAATTAGGGCCTAGCAACAGCCTGAGTAGCAGAATACAAATCCATACAACTTAAAATAATCTAAATATTGAGTAAGCATGCAGCTTCTGAATCAGAGAGAAAATGAGGGGAATTTATTCAGAGCCTCCATAACAGATGAGTCACGACTGACTTGCCATTTGTCCGACAGACTGCGCACACACACACACACACACACACACACACACACACACACACACACACACACTCTACTATTAGACCTGGGATGTCTCTGGGAGGTGTTCTAAACCCTTTATAGTGCACTACATCTGACCAGGGAACCAGAAGGTTCTAGACAAAGTATGGGATGCCATTTGGGACTTATCCTCCCCCCTCCTGGTTAGACCTGACCACCACAGCCTGATCGAGGCCACGTAACGTCCGCCCAGAACTCTGGGGCTATCCACTAACCCTTAGCATAATTCAACAAAGCTCTTCAGCCCCGGATATCATCCCAAATGGCACCCTATTTTCCCTATATAGTGCACTACCTTTGACCAGGGCCCAGAGAGCTCCAATCAAAATAAGTGCACTTTATGGGGAATAGAGTTGCATTTGGGTCACAGAACTGATATCACCAGTGTTTACAGTTTCAAAGTGCCTCCATCCTCAAAAGCTATTTGCGTCAATTAGAGACAGAGGGTTTCCATCGCCTGCTCTTCTCCATAGAACAAAGTCAACAGAGTTGCCACGGTAATGAGCTTTAGCTCAGACTCAGTCCCAAATGCCTCACTATGTCTTATGTAGTGCACTATATAGGAAATAGGGTGCCATTTGGGAGTCAGGCACTCACCCAGAAGCTGAAAACCATCAGGATTACTACAGCATCCCCTGTTTTATGAGTGTCTGAGAATCTGCCCTCATATCCAGGCACTGCACATGTTTGCAAATCCTAGTCTGCTGCGACTTAACCAAAGAGTGGTTTCCATGTTACCAGTGCAAAGCATCCTTGGCAATCCTCTTTAAAATAAATAAATAAATACTACTTGCTAGAGTGCAAAGATTGCACTAGAGGGCTAAAAATAACTTCCCTGAAAATAAAGGCTAATGGGTAAAGAATTTCAAAAGGCAGCCTAAGCCACAATAATGCCCCTTTTTAACGTTGTGCTTTGAACATGATCTATGGTGTGTGTCAGAGACACTGGAAACATCCCAAATGGCACTCTAGTCCCTACATAGTGCACTACTTTTAACCAGGGCCCATAGTACACTACTTTAGATCAGAGCCCTAAGTAGGAAATACAGAGCCATTTGGGACGCAAGCCAGTGTGTTGCAGGGTCTGAGTGTATCTGGGTCAGGGCATAAACAAGGCGCCCTCAGTGTGCATGCATTCCAAATAGAACCCTAGTCCCTTTATAGTGCACTTCCAGTCCTGTGGGCATTGTAGTGCACTACATAGAGAATAGGGTGTCATTCAGAATGTAGCCAACAACAAGGCATCCTCAGTGCATGTTCCTGCCTGCCGCTGGGCACCATCCTGGGGGTCAGGAGGTCTGACGGATGAGCTGTTCCCTGGAGCTGAGGCGCACCAGTGTCGCCCAGAGACAGACTCTATTGTTCCCCAAGACAGGCCTGGCTGACTGGAATGGAGGACCGGTGTCTCCACTCTGCCTCTTCTCTCCTCCATCTGTCTGTCCATCCCTCATCAGAAAGCAGTAAGAAAAGACTGTCTCCACTCTGCCTCTTCTCTCCTCCATCTGTCTGTCCATCCCTCATCAGAAAGCAGTAAGAACAGACTGTCTCCACTCTGCCTCTTCTCTCCTCCATCTCGGTCTGTCCATCCCTCATCAGAAAGCAGTAAGAACAGACTGTCTCCACTCTGCCTCTTCTCTCCTCCATCTCGGTCTGTCCATCCCTCATCAGAAAGCAGTAAGAACAGACTGTCTCCACTCTGCCTCTTCTCTCCTCCATCTCAGTCTGTCCATCCCTCATCAGAAAGCAGTAAGAACAGACTGTCTCCACTCTGCCTCTTCTCTCCTCCATCTGTCTGTCCATCCCTCATCAGAAAGCAGTAAGAACAGACTGTCTCCACTCTGCCTCTTCTCTCCTCCATCTGTCTGTCCATCCCTCATCAGAAAGCAGTAAGAACAGACTGTCTCCACTCTGCCTCTTCTCTCCTCCATCTCAGTCTGTCCATCCCTCATCAGAAAGCAGTAAGAAAAGACTGTCTCCACTCTGCCTCTTCTCTCCTCCATCTGTCTGTCCATCCCTCATCAGAAAGCAGTAAGAACAGACTGTCTCCACTCTGCCTCTTCTCTCCTCCATCTCAGTCTGTCCATCCCTCATCAGAAAGCAGTAAGAACAGACTGTCTCCACTCTGCCTCTTCTCTCCTCCATCTCAGTCTGTCCATCCCTCATCAGAAAGCAGTAAGAACAGACTGTCTCCACTCTGCCTCTTCTCTCCTCCATCTGTCTGTCCATCCCTCATCAGAAAGCAGTAAGAACAGACTGTCTCCACTCTGCCTCTTCTCTCCTCCATCTGTCTGTCCATCCCTCATCAGAAAGCAGTAAGAACAGACTGTCTCCACTCTGCCTCTTCTCTCCTCCATCTCAGTCTGTCCATCCCTCATCAGAAAGCAGTAAGAAAAGACTGTCTCCATCTCCACTCTGCTTTCCCTCTCCACTGATCAAGAGGAGAAAGAGGAGGAAGGATAACTGACATAAATGACTGTCCTGGGATAGATGAAGCAGCATATGGACTGACTCAGTATTCAGCAGCCAGAGATGAGCCTTTGCCTATGACTGACAGCCTCTATGAATCAAGCAGGGTTTCATCAACTCTCCACCAACAGGGACACTGAACTCAAGTGATAGAAAAATAAAATAACTCTCCCTGTGAATTCAGACAGTGATCCTCATTTTGAAGGGAGACCATGTCTCCATCACAGTTCTTCATTTCATTTGAAGGACAACTGTATCCTTCATTGAAAAGGTGTCTACTGTGAGCCCTAAAGCTGCCCGTGGTCTAAGTCCCACAAGCATCCTGTTAGCAGTAAAGCCATCACCTGACTGGTGAATCTTAGTAATGAGAACTTTCCAGGATAAATCTGGGCTCTCCTCTGAATCCGTAACCCAACAATAAGTGGACACAATGGCTAATCTGTAATTTGCAGGAGAAAATCTGAAAATCACTTCCTCATAAAGCTCCTCATTACAGCCCACTTCCATGTTAGAACATGGTTGTTCTGCAAGACTTGACAAGACGCCTGGAGATCCTGACGTGGCCTTGATAGTAACAGCTTAGCTCCAACAACATCTCGCTTTGTGTCCAAATCACATTCAATTACAGTAATTCAAAGATTTAACGATTGAGACGGATATTATTTTGGGATGACCCTTTAATTTTCCTGAGCTGTGTGCAATGGAAGGCAGACATTTCAATTTGACCCTAAATGAACAATGGAAGCTTTTCAACGTGGCAAACTTGAAAGACGAGCAATGACAGGACTCACTTGACGTGTAGCCCACAATTTCAATGCATAAATGGTCAGTCAGGAGTCTTTCGAGGCTCTATATCCAGCCATTCCAATCCTCAGCTTTAAAATACCAGATCAGAGGTCAAAGAGAGCGCTGGATGACAGTTCCCCTTGCGTCAGACCTTCCAGGCATTTTATAAATCGCTGAGCAAGACAAGGGATCACATGGGTCAAATGCACCACGGCCCAAAATGGCACCACCAGTTGCTGTTGAAAGCCCACTGAGTTTCTATACATGTGGGTAACTGTATGCGGTTGGATGCACGTCACTGGTAACTACAGAAACTGGTCATCCAATCCAAGCGAGACCATGTTTTATCTTTTCAATTGTTAGATGAAACAATAGGCCCAAAAAACACTCGACTTGAGCAAAGTAATGGGGACTCTCCCAAAAACACAACTTCAAAACAACTGGCTTTGAAGACACCATCTTCATCTTCAGATCTCTATCAGAACAGCTGTATGTAGTGGTTAGGTTACCTTTCATCTGTAGTACTGGGCTGTGGTTAGGTTACCTTTCATCTGTAGTACTGGGCTGTGGTTAGGTTACCTTTCATCTGTAGTACTGGGCTGTGGTTAGGTTACCTTTCATCTGTAGTACTGGGCTGTGGTTAGGTTACCTTTCATCTGTAGTACTGGGCGGTGGTTAGGTTACCTTTCATCTGTAGTACTGGGCTGTGGTTAGGTTACCTTTCATCTGTAGTACTGGGCTGTGGTTAGGTTACCTTTCATCTGTAGTACTGAGCTGTGGTTAGGTTACCTTTCATCTGTAGTACTGGGCGGTGGTTAGGTTACCTTTCATCAGTAGTACTGGGCGGTGGTTAGGTTACCTTTCATCTGTAGTACTGGGCTGTGCCCCTTCACGGTACAGACTAGTGTTGCTAGTGATTAACCCACACTCCCACAGCTGGTCCTCAGAGCCTACTGGTCATCTCCACAACGCTTTTCAGAGAGTAGGAGTGCTGATCTAGCATCAGGCCCTCCCTGTCCATTTAATCATTATGGTCTTATAGGGAAATACTGATCCTAAAATCAGCACTCCTATTCGGAGACGGTTTGTGAAAAGACGCCCATGGCCTCAGAGACCACTGGTAATGTCACATTAGTTCTGGAGGGGTAGGGGTAGTTGATACAGGGCCTCCCCATTATGCTAGCAGCCTACCACTGGACCCCTCCACACTGTACAGCAGCTAAACACACTGAGCTCACAGCCCTTCTAAGATAATACAGGGATTAACTCATCACAGCACAAAGACCTGGTTCAAGTGTATAGAGGCTTTAGAGAGAGAGAGAGATTTAGCCGGCCAAAGAAAGAAAACATTCAAAGACTGGAAACGAGTAGAGACGTCCAACTGGAAAGTTGAGAACTATTTTTTCTGTCTTTTGTTTCCTTGGCCCTTTTTTGCTTTGACCTACAAATCCTTCACAGTTTATTTGAGATCTGACAAATGTGGGAAAGGAACCAGGAACTTCATTTTTAAAAGTTTGTTGGGGGAAACGAGAGAATAGAAAACTCACCGGACAGTTTATTAGGTACACATATCTAGTACTTGGTCGGACCCCCCTTTGCCTACAGAACATTCCAAATTCTACAACGTGTCGGAAGAGTTCCACAGGGCTGTTGGACCATGCTGATGCGATGGCATCACACAGTTGCTGTAGATTGGACGGCGGTACATTCATGCAGCCAACAGCCCGTTCCATCTGGGGACTGGGGACTGACCAGGCCACTCAAGTAAACTGAACTCACTGTCATGTTCCAGGCAATGTTACCACCCCTCAGGAGCCGCTTCTTCTTGTTTTTAGTTGATAGGAGAGGAACTCAGAGTGGTCGCTGCAACAGCCCATCTGAGCCCATCTGTGACAAGGATTGACGAGATGCCGTTCTGCTTGTTGTTCCGAGAGGTCGGTCTTTAGATGGTGTACACATGAAATTGTGTCATTCAGAACTTTATATTGCATTTTGCTGGCACTTCGAGCAACACCTCTCTGTCCATTCTACAGGTAACTGCCAAACTAAAGGAAACACTTGAGTAAATGAGGGATACAAAGTATATTGAAAGCATGGTGTGCTTACCAAAGGAAGTTTCACACACTTGCAGAATCAATGCCAAAGCGCATTGGTTGGTGTTCCCTTTATTTTGGCAGTTACCTGCAGCAGCAGGTTACATGGAGAATAGAACAGCTGGAACGGGGAAACGGCTTTAGTCGCCCAAAAGGGGATATAACGTTGTGGATAAGGTTTGGAATGACACCATTTCATGGGTACAACATCTAAAGATCTGCATCGTGAAACAGCTTTGTCGTTTCTAAAAGGATGCATTTGGGTGTTTTTCTATAACATCCTATTAACATTTGGTTGTAAAAAAAATACAAAATAATTTAAAATGCTTCCACATGAACATCCATCAGTACCAAATGGACTCATTAAGACAGTTTCCCTAGTTTCCATGGCTGCCCCTCAAACACAGTGCAAGGGGGAACGAGAGTGTAGGTGTGTGTGTGTGTGTGTGTGTGTGTGTCAGGCTCAGCAACGACAACAAAAATAAATGACTGCCAAATCATCAGAAACTTAAACAATGTGAAGGAACGCAACACGAGGTTCACCGAGACGTGTTTACTTTCTCCATCGATGACAGACTATCGTTAAACTCATGACACACACACACACACACACACACACACCATTAAAATACCAATGTACGGTAGGAATGGCAAAGCTGGTGCCATATGGTAGAGGTTGGAGCGTGTTAGTACTTGGCAGTGTGTGGAGGCCACGTTCACTGACTGAGATCAGCCTTGCCACCCAGACACGGATCACCTCGAACATGTGTGTGTTTTGGGAAGGGAGGGGTGGGAGAGAGAGAGAGTTGGTGTATGAGTGTGTAAAACTACAGGAAAGGGGAAGTATTCGGCTGTGGTGGTGACGGGGGTGTGTATCTATGGGAACGATACAAAGATACTTTTCAGCTGTGGTCCACTCCCAGGCCAGCTCTGACCATGGCCATAGTGAGAGAACAGCTGCTGAGGGGCAGTGAGCTGGAGAGTTGACATAGTCCCTCTGTGTCACATGGTGGCTGTGGCCCAGCTGCCACCCAGGACCCTGAGCCTGTAAATCTCCCCTTAGTTAGGAGTAGCTGAAATACTCCCCTAGTTAAAGACACTAGTTACGCCCTGGAGTTATAGTCAGTTAAAGCCATAGAACTAGTTAAGACTCTTGGTGGGTGAGGTTATGTGGTTGTAAAAAACTCAAGGCCCTCCACATAACCACTGACAGAGATAACAGAAAGCCACCATGAGGTCCCACCACCCAGCAGCGTGGGCTACATAATGACTGTGCTGTCAGTGCTCTCTCTCTCTCTGATTGACTTATTTCCTGCCTTGTCTTTAACAAGGGGCCCAGCCTCCCAAAGCAAAGAGCCAGGCCAGGCTTGGGAACATCATGACCCGTCCATGATGTAGGGTGGCAGAAATCTGAATAGAAAGTCACATTTGTTTGGTTGGTATCCGGTTGTGGCTGTGTTTGGTATCTGGTGTATCTGAGTAGCTGAGAGGTCAGAGGGGGACAGAGGAGGAGAATATTATAGTCTACTGCCTAATGAGTGGTCGACCTCGCTACAGATATAACAGAGTAGTCTAGCTTGGACCCACAGCTTGACTGAGCTAGCTAGCATGAGACAGATTGGCTAGTGAGGCTAGTAGCAGAGAGACAGAGACCAACTGACAGACAGACTGTCTCTCTGCTACTAGCCTCACTAGCCAGAGACCAACTGACAGACAGACTGGCTAGTGAGGCTAGTAGCAGAGAGACAGAGACCAACTGACAGACAGACTGACATGAGATGTGGTCAGGACTGTCCCTGTACCTCCACCCCCCCCCCCCCCCAGTGAGACAGACTGATTCCATATGTGTTATTTCATAGTTACAATGTAGAAAATAATCCAAATAAAGAGAAACCCTGGAATGAGTAGGTGTGTCCAAACTTCTGACTGGTCCTGTAGGTCAAAGAGGGGTGGATTGTAGTAGTCATTGTAGTTTCCTTTTTTGGGTTTCTAGACTTGTGTGGATTATATTTATTGGGGAAAGAAGAGACGTGTCGTGGAGTTGAACCTGTATGACTGAAGCACTGAGCATGACAGAGTGCTGTAACAGGGTACATACACTGAGTGTATAAAACATTAAAGACATCTTCCTAATATGGAGTCCTCCCTCTTCCTGCCCTAAGAACAGCTTCAAATCGTGTCCGGCATGGACTCTCCAAGGTGTCGAAAGCCTGTTGACCCACAGTTGTGTCAAGTTGGCTGAATGTCCTTTGGGTGGTGGATCATTCTTGATACCCACGGTAAACTGTTGAGAATGGAAAAACCAGCAACGTTGCAGTTCTTGGCACGAACCAGTACACCTGGCACCTACTACAATAACTTGTTCAAAGGCACTCAAATCTTGTCTTGCCAATTCACCCTCTGAATGGCACACAGACACAATCCACATCTCAGCTGTCACAAGGCTTAACACTCCTTCTTTAACCTGTCTCCTCCTCCTTCATCTACACTGACTGAAGTGGATTTAACAAGTGACATCAATAAGGGATCATATATTTCAGCTGGATCGTCTATATCATGGAAAGAGCAGGTGTCCTTAATGTTTTGAACACTCAGTGTATGAGTTTATGTGAATGTGTGAAAGTGAGAGGTTTTGACTGATGGAAAAGAAACTAGGACCACACCTCCATCATAACTTCACACACACACACACACACACACACACACACACACACACACAGACAGCTAAAACACATGGCTAACACACACACATACACACACCGACACACCTACACACACACACCGACACACCTACACACACACACCGCACACGCGCACACACACCGCACACGCGCACACACACCGCACACGCGCACACACACCGCACACGCGCACACACACACACAGCTTTCTCAACATCTGTCTTTCATGTACCCAGTTATTCTCCACCCAAATCTTGTTAAGCAACACATTGAAATCCTTAAAAACGTTGCTGAGTACTTTGAAAAGACAGAAGGCGTGAGTGAAGCTGGTGCAACACAAAACCGGCATTAGGCCCATGTCCACTTAATGTGATCTCAGATATCAGATACAAGCACTACAGGCATGTAAACAATTATCAGCAGGCCATGGTTAGACTTTTCTGAGTTTCCTTGAAATGGGATCCAGATCCCGAGCTCTGGGATGTGTCCCAAATGGAAGCCTATTCCCTATATAGAGCACTATGGTTCCTGGTCAAAAGCAGTGCACTATAAAGGAAATAGGAGGCCATTTGGGACTCAGTTCTTGACTAGTCAAACTGGGAATCTGAACTGATCCTTATAATATTCCTTTATTTCTAATTCAGGCTGAAACCACACAATGACACAGCAGGGAATTTATACAGCACTTTACGTTCTGTCTCCAGGCACCGCTGGGCGATACAGGGAGACAAGGGGAGTTATCCTCATAAACTAGGCTGCTCATTTCACTGTCTTTACCAAAATGTTATGTGGAAACAACAAGCCACAGGAACACAGGATCTGGCTTGTCAAGAGTTACTGTTGTTGATGACACCAACTGTAAAACAATGTCTTTCACCGCAACCAATGACCACATGACCGCTGGGAAAAGAAAACCATAGAATTTATGTGCCGGAAACTTGTGGTTTGAGAAAAAACAGGAAATACCCCTATACTAGACGTATTAATTAAGACTTGATAGTGGTGGTTTATAACCACCTAGACTGATAGAAGTGGTGGTTTATAACCACCTAGACCGATAGAAGTGGTGGTTTATAAACACCTAGACTGATAGAAGTGGTGGTTCGAGCCATAAGTGGTTATATATATATATATATGCAATCAGTTCGAGCCATAAGTGGACCTTTTAAAATGCAAGAACAAATTTCATATGCGATATATATATATATCGCATATGAAATTTGTTCTTGCATTTTAAAAGGTCCACTTATGGCTCGAACTGATTGCATATATATATATATATATATATGCAACCGACTGCACTGATGTGCCTAGGCGCTGAAGACTGATCTGCCTCATGCTAACCAGCAGGAAAACAATGACACAGCTAAATACCAATACATTGAAAATGTGTCCTATGTTTTCATCGATTGTACTTTGTAGCCACTGAATTCTGGTGGTTGTCACTTAAAAAGGAAAAGCCTCAATCACAAAAGATGCCAATGGCACAGCGCTGCGTGTTCTCCACATCTAATATACTGGTCCTTTCTGGTGCACTAAACAACCATACAAAAAGTATGAAAAGTTCCTCGGCATACACATCACAGACAAACTGAATTGGTCCACTCACACAGACAGCATCGTGAAGAAGGCGCAGCAGCGCCTCTTCAACCTCAGGAGGCTGAAGAAATTCGGCTTGTCACCAAAAGCACTCACAAACTTCTACAGATGCACAATCGAGAGCATCCTGGCGGGCTGTATCACCGCCTGGTATGGCAACTGCACCGCCCTCAACCGTAAGGCTCTCCAGAGGGTAGTGAGGTCTGCACAACGCATCACCGGGGGCAAACTACCTGCCCTCCAGGACACCTACACCACCCGATGTCACAGGAAGGCCATAAAGATCATCAAGGACATCAACCACCCGAGCCACTGCCTGTTCACCCCGCTATCATCCAGAAGGCGAGGTCAGTACAGGTGCATCAAAGCTGGGACCGAGAGACTGAAAAACAGCTTCTATCTCAAGGCCATCAGACTGTTAAACAGCCACCACTAACACTGAGTGGCTGCTGCCAACACACTGACACTGACTCAACTCCAGCCACTTTAATAATGGGAATTGATGGGAAATGATGTAAATATATCACTAGCCACTTTAAACAATGCTACCTTATATAAATGTTACTTACCCTACATTATTCATCTCATATGCATACGTATATACTGTACTCTATATCATCGACGGTATCCTTATGTAATACATGTATCACTAGCCACTTTATACTATACTATGCCACTTTGTTTACATACTCATCTCATTTGTACATACTGTACCCGATACCATCTACTGTATCTTGCCTATACTGCTCTGTACCATCACTCATTCATATATCCTTATGTACATATTCTTTATCCCCTTACACTGTGTACAAGACAGTAGTTTTGGAATTGTTAGTTAGATTACTTGTTATTACTGCATTGTCGGAACTAGAAGCACAAGCATTTCGCTACACTCGCATTAACATCTGCTAACCATGTGTATGTGACAAATAAAATTTGATTTGATTTGATTTGATTTGAAATACATCTGCAAAAGCCCAATAAAATGGGCCAATAATGTCGGTCATGCTCTAATTATATGGCTGTACTGTGATCATTATGGTCATAATCCCTGTCATAAAGCCTGGGTGTGAATTCCTACAGATAACACCTTGGAGGACAGGAATGTGCATGGCTCAACACACACCCCCCCAAGGCGCCCGTCTACCCCTCCCCTAAAACACACATCAGATTGTGCAACAATTACAGAGATAGCAGCAAATAGCCATGGAGAGTGGAGACCTGTCAACCAATTACAATCAGAGACCGACTTATCTCCATCTTTTCTTCCTGCATCCCCAGCCCCTGATCACCCTATAGAGGCAAAGCACATAGGGTGCCATTTTGGATATAGCCTATTACCTAGATAATGCTTTAACTCTGACCAAATCCCTGTGGGCCGTGGTTAACAGTAGTGCCCTACATAGGGAACAGGGTACCATTTCAGAAACAGACACACTGCCTGTAAGGAGGTTCAGAGAACATCTGAAAATATCTGGAATGCCAGGCAGCGGGCTATGGGGGGGTGGGGGGTCACTCTGCCGCCGCGGGCTATGGGGTGGGGGGGGGTCACTCTGCCGCTGCGGGCTATGTGGGGGGGGTCACTCTGCCGCCGCGGGCTATGGGGGGGGAGTCACTCTGCCGCCGCGGGCTATGGGGGGGGGTCACTCTGCCGCGCGGGCTATGGGGGGGTCACTCTGCCGCGCGGGCTATGGGGGGGGGTCACTCTGCCGCCGCGGGCTATGGGGGGGGAGTCACTCTGCCGCCGCGGGCTATGGGGGGGGGAGTCACTCTGCCGCCGCGGGCTATGGGGGGGGGAGTCACTCTGCCGCCGCGGGCTATGGGGGGGGGTCACTCTGCCGCGCGAGCTATGGGGGGGTCACTCTGCCACGCGGGCTATGGGGGGGGTCACTCTGCCGCCGCGGGCTATGGGGGGGTCACTCTGCCGCCGCGGGCTATGGGGGGGGGGGGGGGGTCACTCTGCCGCCGCAGGCTATGGGGGGGGTCACTCTGCCGCCGCAGGCTATGGGGGGGTCACTCTGCCGCCGCAGGCTATGGGGGGGTCACTCTGCCGCCGCAGGCAATGGGGGGGGTCACTCTGCCGCCGCAGGCAATGGGGGGGGTCACTCTGCCGTTCCGGGCTATGGGGGGGTCACTCTGCCGCCGCAGGCTATGGGGGGGGGGGTCACTTTGCTGTTGCGGGCTATGGGGGGGGTCACTTTGCTGTTGCGGGCTATGGGGGGGGTCACTTTGTCGTTGCGGGCTACGGGAGGTAGGGAGATTAGCAGCACAGGTGGGGTAATGTTACTGTGTAGGAGTGTTAGTTTCTGTCACAGACTATGGTGTTGCCACATACCAGTTGGTGTGAACATATCAAACTCACTCAGCAGTCAAAACCCAGGCTTGCTGGTTGAATCTAACACGTTTAGTGGACAAAGACAATAGGCTAAATCAGCGAGGAACAACTTCGGCAAAACCAAATGGAAGGAAATAGGAAATCCTGGCAGAAGCCATGTGGCATACTACCGTACTTGTACAGTCCCTGTGAGGGCTGGAGACGTGCTGTGCAGAGTGTACACACACCAAACAGAGCTTCTCTCTCCTACTGAAGCCCTAAAATAAAGAGCTTGGCAGCACTGTGTCTACCTCCTGACAGTAAACACCCAAGTTGAGATGGTCACATAACCACACACTGGCTGAAACACACACACACACACACACTGGCTGAAACACACACACACACATTTCTACTAGCCAAAATATAGATGTATGTGCTTACCTGGTAGGATAGAAACAGCAGCATCAACGACAGCAACAGCACATGGAAGACAGAAAACACTTTGTTAGTGTTGGAATCAATAAATCAACAAGTTTTTCCCTTCACTTTTTAGATCTGTCATCATTCTCAGTGGCATAGGCTCACAGTCCACAGCTCAAAGCCCACAGCTCACAGCCCACAGCTCACAGCCCACAGCTCAAAGCCCACAGCTCAGAGCCCACAGCTCAGAGCCCACAGCTCAGAGCCCACAGCTCACAGCCCACAGCTCAGAGCCCACAGCTCAAAGCCCACAGCTCAAAGCTCACAGCCCACAGCTCAAAGCCCACAGCTCAAAGCCCACAGCTCAAAGCCCACAGCTCACAGCCCACAGCTCACAGCTCACAGCTCACAGCTCACAGCTCACAGCTCACAGCCCACAGCTCGGGTAGCATCAACGTTAAAGCAAAGTTGAAAATAACGAAACCCTACGCAGTCCTTCTCAAAAGAGATAAACACAGTCATAACTCACTTAAGTGATGGACATGAAAGATTATATATTTACTTCTCTCTCTACTGTGGGGCACCTAGGAGGATGTGATCTGTCCCATTGAGCTCCTGATCACCTCTATGTGAACCCTGGGAACACACCACCTGGATCTAATCAACTGGTTCACATGTGTGTGAGAGAGATTAAGGGGGTAAAGGGGAGCGTTCAAAGGATTTACTTTTAACTACAGGGATATGAATATATATACACATGACAGAGACCGAGAGAGACCAACAGAGACCCACAGAGACAGAGACCGAGAGAGAGCCAGAGACCGAGACCGAGAGAGGCAGAGACCGCCAGAGCCAGAGACCGGAGAGACACAGAGACCGGAGAGACACAGAGACCGGAGAGACACAGAGCCGAGAGACACAGAGAGCCGAGAGACACAGAGAGCCGAGAGACACAGAGAGCCGAGAGACACAGAGAGCCGAGAGACACAGAGAGCCGAGAGACACAGAGAGCCGAGAGACACAGAGAGCCGAGAGACACAGAGAGCCGAGAGACACAGAGAGCCGAGAGACACAGAGAGCCGAGAGACACAGAGAGCCGAGAGACACAGAGAGCCGAGAGACACAGAGAGCCGAGAGACACAGAGAGCCGAGAGACACAGAGAGCCAGAGAGCCAGAGAGCCAGAGAGCCAGAGAGCCAGAGAGCCAGAGAGCCAGAGAGCCAGAGAGCCAGAGACACAGAGAGAGAGAGAGAAACAGGGAGAAAAAAGTTAGTAGTTTGAAACAAAAGAGAGACCCGCTCTGCTAACATTTTGATAATGAAAGATAAAGGAAGAATGGAGATCATTCCAGGACATATTAATACTATAGTCTGACAGATACAGTGTCGAGTAATAAACGCCTTGGGCGGATCTCTTACACTGACTCAATGATTCAGTTTAACATCCATTCTTTAGGAAAAGTGAAACCTGTACAATTATCACAATTATCATACAGTACCATCTGAGAGCAATTATCTCTGAGACTGTTTATACAATGGATACCACAGCAGATAGCATAGCTGCACCACGACGCAGAGTGTGTGCCTATTGAGTAGCAGAGTAAAGATGTCCAACCTGTTAACAGGGAGGATTACTTTGTACTTTGTATTGACTTGTACTTTAGAGCCAATTGCACGCACGCCTACCTAACTGACGGTGACCTTTGACTTCTATGTTGCACTGTATTGGTGTTCTATACAGCATGCATTGAATTGCGAATTGTCACAGAACAGTCACACGCTTGGTGCGTGGGTTGAGAAGGGGTGAGGAAGGGAGAGGAGGGGCCACACCACATGTTATTACAACAACGGGTGACAACACACGGTGTGATCAGCTCAGCAACATAGTTTCCAAGTGACAGTCAGTCAGTAAATCTGAGGCACATGTCAGAGAGAGGACAATTCCATAAACAAGAGTTGGCATGGTGGAATTTAGTCTAAATGGATTCTAGCGGGGAGCCTCTTCCAACTGACCAGAGATTTACAGTCTCTGTCAGTTTGACTGGAGCAGTGCACATAAAAACCTTTCAGTTTACGCATCAATGTACAGTGCATTCGGAAAGTATTCAGACCCCTTAACCTTTTCCATATTTTTTTACTTTACAGCCTTATTCTAAAATGGATTAAATTGTTTTTTTCCAACACACACACACACACACACACACACACACAACCCCATAATGACAAAGCAAAAACAAGTTAAAATGAATAAGTGAAATATTACACTTTACTCAGTACTTTGTAGAAGCACCTTTGGCAGCGATTACAGCCTTGAGTCTTCTTGGGTATGACGCTACAAGTTTGGCACACCTGTTTTTGGGGAGTTTCTCGCATTCTTCTCTGCAGATCCTGTCAAGCTCTGTCAGGTTGGATGGGAAGCGTCGCTGCACAGCTATTTTCAGGTCCCTCCACAGATGTTCGTAGTCCAGGCTCTGGCTGGGCCACTCAAGGACATTCAGAGATCTGTCCAGAAGCCACTCCTGCGTTGTCTTGACTGTGTGCTTAGGGTCGTTGTCCTGTTGGAAAGTGAACCTTCACCCCAGTCTGAGGTCCTGAGCGCTCTGGAGCAGGTTTTCATCAAGGACTGCTGTACTTTTCTCCGTTCATCTTTCCCTCAATCCTGACTAGTCTCCCAGTCCCTGCCGCTGAAAAACATCCCCAAAACATGCTGCTGCCACCACGCTTCACCGTAATTGAATTTACCACAGACTCCAATCAAGTTGTAGAAACATTAAGGATGATCGATTGAAACAGGATGCACCTGAGCATAATTTTGAGTCTCATAACAAAGAGTCTGATTACTTATGTAAATAAGGTTAAGGTGTTAATAAGGTGTTGGTTTATTATTTTTAATACAGGTGCAAAAATGTATAAAACCTGTTTTGGCTTTGTCATTATGGGGTATTGTGATGTCGTTATGGGGTATTGTGATGTCGTTATGGGGTATTGGGATGTCGTTATGGGGTATTGTGATGTCGTTATGGGGTATTGTGATGTCATTATGGGGTATTGTGATGTCATAGGGTATTGTGATGTCGTTATGGGGTAATGTGCGTAGATTGAGGAGGTAAAAAATGTATTTAATACCTTTTAGAATAAGGCTGTAAGGTAACAAAATGTGGAAAAGGGGAAGGGGTCTGAATATTCTCCGAATGCTCTGTAAACGTGCCGGAGTTAGCTATGTTCTTAAGTTAACTATGTCTATTAAGCCTAAATCCATAGACCATTTACATCCTGGCAGTGTGGGGGATGATGGGAAAAGGTGAGGACACGAGGAACACTCCATGACGCCATCCTGTAGTACAGCAGTGATTCGCAACCAGGGGTACTAGGACCCTGGGGGCACTTGGACTATCCACAGGGGGTACTTGAGAAGACTCATGACACCATAGGTCAACTGGTAAAATCCACACGAGGGGGTACTTCAGGGGTACTGCGGGCAGAGCAACATTTAGCTGGTGGTCCAGTAACAGAGAAAAGTTGGGAACCGCTGTGTTACAGTGGATCAGATAGTCCTATAAGCCCACTAGTGAATACATACCGTAGCATACAGCCTCTCTTTACAGACGCTGAATAACAAATAAACAGTGTTAGCCCAGTTCTCTGCCCCAGTGCTGCCTGCTGCCTTCAGCAACACAGATTACATCACTGGCAGGGCTTTACAAGAGTTCAAGAAAACACACACACACACACACACACAGAGAGACAGAGAGAGAAAAGAGTGAAATGAAGAAAGCAAGAGTCGTGTGGGGCAGAATAGGAGTAGAAGACTGAGTATGAGGAGGGAGGGTTGTTTTCAGTTTTAGGACCTTAATGTCATTGTGTAGAGCACATGCACTGATCCATGTGGTTGGGCTATTGGGAGGGGGAGGGGGGGGGGGGTATGATTTGTTTTGCTAGGCTAAATCTATGTATATGCCTGGCTGGCCATTTAAATAAAGCCTTGCTTTATAAATAAAAGTTCAAATGAAAGTTCAGACTAGTACCCACTTGCCCCCAGACTAAACCCTAACGCGGCAGGACAATCTATGAAGAAATGTGACGTTTTCTAAAAGCTGGGTTAGGCTATTTAGAACGTTGATTGTTTATATGGGCACACAAAGGAAAAGTCTGTTTAAAAGCAGTGTCCACAACGAGTCAAACAAGTTACAGCCCAGTTTCAGCCTAGAGGGAGTTTCAAGAGTTGACCTCCTGTATTTACCTTCGGCCCAGCCACTGTAAAGTGAGGTGTGTAACTGGAGCGACCCTAGCTGCCAGATAATAACAGACAGGCCAGCCACTGTAAAGTGAGGTGTGTAACTGGAGCGACCCTAGCTGCCAGATAATAACAGACAGGCCAGCCACTGTAAAGTGAGGTGTGTAACTGGAGCGACCCTAGCTGCCAGATAATAACAGACAGGCCAGCCGTTGTAAAGTGAGGTGTGTAACTGGAGCGACCCTAGCTGCCAGATAATAACAGACAGGCCAGCCACTGTAAAGTGAGGTGTGTAACTGGAGCGACCCTAGCTGCCAGATAATAACAGACAGGCCAGGCAGGCCCCCACGATAAAACCAGATGCAGCCCTCAGTGGACCCAACTGAAGCAGCCAATAGAATCTTCTCCTGGCCTGGTCCGAGAGCCTCTGAGTAGTCTCTGCCAGCAGCACGTCTGGATGGTTCAGCTGAAGAATGTTTCAGATGTAAAGACTAATGTGTCCGAAATGGCATCCATTTCTTATGTAGTGCATTGCTTTTGACCAGGGCCCGCATAGCTACAATATACAGTGTATTTGGAAAGCATTCAGACACTCCTGTGTTCTTGGCTGTGTGCTTAGGGTCGTTGTCCTGTTGGAAGGTGAACCTTCGCCCCAGTCTGAGGTCATGAGCGCTCTGGAGCAGGTTTTCATCAAGGATCTTTGACCTTTGCTTCGTTCCTGACTATTCTCCCAGTCCCTGCCGCTGAAAAACATCCCCACAGCATGATGCTGCCACCACGCTTCACCGTAGGGATGGTGCCAGGTCTCCTCCAGACGTGACGCCTGGCATTCAGGCCAAAGAGTTCAATCTTGGTTTCATCAGACCAGAGAATCTTGTTTCTCATGGTCAGAGTCCTTTAGGTACCTTTTGGCAAACGCCAAGCAGGCTGTCATGTGCTTTTTACTGAAGAAGGGCTTCCATTTGGCCACTCTACCATAAAGGCCTGATTGGTGGAGTTCTGCAGAGATGGTTGTTCTTGTGGAAGGTTCTCCCTTCTCCACAGAGGAACTCTGGAGCTCTGTTAAAGTGACCACCGGGTTCTAGGTCACCTCCATAACCAAGGCCCTTCTCTCCTGATTGTTCAGTTTGGCTGGGCGGCCAGCTATAAGAAGAATCTTGGTGGTTCCAAACATCTTCCATTTAAGAATGATGGAGGCCACTGTGTTCTTGGGGACCTGCAGACCATTGACTAGATCTGTGCCTTCACACAATCCTGTCACGGAGCTCTACAGACAATTCCTTCGACCTCGTGGCTTGGTTTTTATTCTGAAATGCACTGTCAACTGTGGGACCTTATATAGACAGGTGGTTAGCCTTTCCAAATCATGTTGTAAATTCAATTGATTGGACAGGTGGACGCCAATCCAGTTGTACATGGATTAACAACTCTACATTGAACCCTGCATGGGGATGAATTACAGTCAGGACATATTTTTGGTGAGAAGGCCTAAGATGAATGATTCTGAAGAAAATACGCTCTGTCTTTATCAAATGTTTTTGCATATTTTCAGTGTGGATCTTGTCTGTTTAGGGGGTAATATTAGCCTGGGCTAACCCATTCTAAATGCCACTAGCAGTTCACAATCTAGGGTCATCACTGAAGCTAGTTACAACATCCACAAAGTCATCAACCCTGCCTGTTTCTACAATTTTGCTTCTTAAAATCTGATTATAAACCTAACCCTTATCTTTATGCCTAACCTTACATTAAAGACCAAATAGCAACTGATTAATTTTTAAACAATCATTCCAAAACTGCAGCTCATTTAAAGAACTGTGATAAAACTGTCATCATTTGGCAAGGAATGAAGTCTGTGTATGACATCAGTTAGATACGTTTTTATAGGCATTTATTTCTGTAGGCATGTAGAGGGAGCGGTCTGAAAGCCACTGACTGAGACATGGAGGGGAAAAGGGAGCAGACCTGTGTGATATTTGGCTTGGTAAATTTGTTGTGTCCCACATATGTACAAATGGAACACTAGAGTCAAAGCAAATTAACGCCGTCATCCAGACAAATTCCACCAAATACTCTTACAGTATTTGAAGAAAAAAAAAGATCTCTGGTTAAAGATTGAGTTTTGCCGTCAGTTGGAGTACTCCATTACTCATGCCCATCCCTACTCTAATTCCTCCATGGGGCCGGGCAGAGATGATATTTGGTTCTATACCTGAAGGGAAACGCAGGCCGGGCAGAGATGATATTTGGTTCTATACCTGAAGGGAAACGCAGGCTGGGCAGAGATGATATTTGGTTCTATACCTGAAGGGAAACGCAGGCTGGGCAGAGATGATATTTGGTTCTATACCTGAAGGGAAATGCAGGCCGGGCAGAGATGATATTTGGTTCTATAACTGCAGGGAAACGCAGGCCGGGCAGAGATGATATTTGGTTCTATACCTGAAGGGAAACACAGGCCGGGCAGAGATGATATTTGGTTCTATACCTGAAGGGAAACGCAGGCCGGGCAGAGATTATATTTGGTTCTATAACTGCAGGGAAACACAGGCCGGGCAGAGATGATATTTGGTTCTATACCTGAAGGGAAACACAGGCCGGGCAGAGATGATATTTGGTTCTATACCTGAAGGGAAACACAGGCCGGGCAGAGATGATATTTGGTTCTATACCTGAAGGGAAACACAGGCCGGGCAGAGATGATATTTGGTTCTATACCTGAAGGGAAACACAGGCCGGGCAGAGATGATATTTGGTTCTATACCTGAAGGGAAACACAGGCCGGGCAGAGATGATATTTGGTTCTATACCTGAAGGGAAACACAGGCCGGGCAGAGATGATATTTGGTTCTATACCTGAAGGGAAACACAGGCCGGGCAGAGATACGGAACACACACCTTAGCAAGAAGCAGAGAGCGAGCAGCGGGCGAGCAGAGAGCGGGAGAGCAGAGAGCGGGCGAGCAGAGACAGTGAGAGAGAGACAGTGAGAGAGAGACAGTGAGACTAAGGAAGCGATTCCAAAACCAACAATAACAAATCCATCACCTACAGAGAAATGAACCCAGAGAAGAGTCCCCTAAGCAAGTTGGCCCTAAACAGAGAGTACACAGTGGCAGAATACCTGACCACTGTGACTGACCCAAACTTAAGGAAAGCTTTGACTATGTACAGACTCAGTGAGCATAGCCTTGCTATTGAGAAAGGTCGCCGTAGGCAGACATGGCACTCAAGAGAAGACAGGCTATGTGCTCACTGCCCACAAAATGAGGTGGAAACTGAGCTGCACTTCCTAACCTCCTGCCAAATGTATGACCATATTAGAGACACATATCTCCCTCAGATTACACAGATCCACAAAGAATTACAAAACAAACCCAATGTTGATAAACTCCCATATCTACTGGGTGAAATACCACAGTGTGACATCACAGCAGCAAGATGTGACCTGTTGCCACAAGAAAAGGTCAACCAGTGAAGAACAAACACCATTGTAAATATAACCCATATTTATGTTTATTTATTTTCCCTTTTGTACTTTAACTATTTGCACATTGTTACAACACTGTATACAGACAAATGACATTTAAAATGTTTCTATTCTTTTGGAACTTTTGTGAGTGTAATGTTTTGCCATGCCAATCAAGCCCCTTAATTTGACATTTAATTGAGACAAAGAGAGAATAGTAAAAAAAAAACTGTTGATTTTCCAGAGAGGATCCAGATCTCAGGGAGTTAGACCAAAGTTCTCAATTGGTACAAAAAAATACATAGAGTACTGCACACACTACAATTACTTAGGTTTAAAAACAAGCTCAACTGGACACCTAAATGAGGCAGTGAGAAAGCACGCAGGACATTCTACGCCATTAAACAACTCATTCAACTTGAAATACCTATAAAAATGTGGCTAAAACTAATTGAATGTGTCATTGAACTAATTGCACTTAATGACAGTGAGGGGTGGAGTCCACTTGCAAAACAAGATTTCAACCAATGGAACAAACATCCCATTGGAATCCTGCATGCTGAGTTCTGTAAGATTCTCCTACATGTCCAGAGGAAAACTACAAACAATGCATGCAGGGCAGATTTAGGCCAATATCCACTAATAATAAAAATAAAAAAAAATTGCAATTAGGTTTTGGAAACATCTAAAATACAGTGACCCCCTCTCATATCATTACCAAGTCCTGAAATGCCAAGAGCTGAGCAAAGAAAATAGTCCCCTCATCCAGCTGGTCCTGGAGCAGAGTTCACAAACTCAGGACCAACGTCAGGACCAGAACATCCAATCAATCAGAATAAACCAAATTACAACACAGTCAAAACAGAACTACATTACCTACTGGGAAACACCAGCACACAGCTAAATGTAGTGCTATCTGGCCCTAAATCAACAGTACACCATGGCAAACTATTAGACCCTGGTTACTGATCAGAAAAACCTTGACAAAATACAGGCTCAGTGAGCACATCCTTGCCATTGAGAAGGGTCGACACAGGAGAACCTGGCCCCCTGTAGTGGAAAGGCTGTGCAACCACAGCACCACAGGAGAACCTGGCCCCCTGTAGTGGAAAGGCTGTGCAACCACAGCACCACAGCAGAACCTGGCCCCCTGTAGAGGAAAGGCTGTGCAACCACAGCACCACAGCAGAACCTGAGACAGAGCTGCATTTCCTGACACAATGTCAACAATATAAAATAATTAGAGAGTGTCATTTCCCCAAATTTGAAACACTTATTGAACGTTTCAAAGACCTCTCTGATGAGGATAGGCTACCTGTCCTGTTGGGGGAGGACACAGAGAGCTGTGGGTTGGCAGGGCACTACATTGCTGCCTGCCAGAAGATGAGGGACAGTGTCAACAAACCTGCACATGTCCTCTTTGCCATTGTATGATTATTTTTACCCTTAAATTATTGTTGCTACCCTTTATCCCGTTGACAATAATTATTATTTTTACCCTTAAATTATTGTTGCTACCCTTTATCCCGTTGACAATAATGATTATTTAAATTCTGTTAATATCATAAATGTATCACTTAATCTCCAAAGTACACTTTGGCAAAACGTTACATCATCCCAATAAAGCAAATTGAATTGTGAGAGAGAATACACAGATTATTTCAATGAAACCCACCAAGGGGGAATAACTAGGATGCCAGGCATATCCATGCTCCTCTTACTGTACATTGTCCAATATCAACTGTCTGCTGCCCAGCTAGCTGGTGATTCCTGCACACAGGACAGACATGTTACATGTCCTCGAAGCCGTCAATCTATTTTCAACGCTAACAGCGTTTTGTGTATTGATGTGTTCATGCAGGGCTCATCTGTGAAAGAGGCAGTGGTCTCAGCACGACTCCCTGCTTAAATAAATTAAAGCTTCAATAAAAAGTCTAAACAAAGGAGCTAAAGCCAACAGCATGTTGTCCTGTAACATTACAGAGGGAGAGCTGGGAGGGCAACCATACAGTCTTCTGTCCTGTAACATTACAGAGGGAGAGCTGGGAGGGCAACCATACAGTCTTCTGTCCTGTAACATTACAGAGGGAGAGCTAGGAGGGCAACCATACAGTCTTCTGTCCTGTAACATTACAGAGGGAGAGCTGGGAGGGCAACCATACAGTCTTCTGTCCTGTAACATTACACTAGGAGGGCAACCATACAGTCTTCTGTCCTGTAACATTACAGAGGGAGAGCTGGGAGGGCAACCATACAGTCTTCTGTCCTGTAACATTACAGAGGGAGAGCTAGGAGGGCAACCATACAGTCTTCTGTCCTGTAACATTACAGAGGGAGAGCTAGGAGGGCAACCATACAGTCTTCTGTCCTGTAACATTACAGAGGGAGAGCTGGGAGGGCAACCATACAGTCTTCTGTCCTGTAACATTACAGAGGGAGAGCTAGGAGGGCAACCATACAGTCTTCTGTCCTGTAACATTACAGAGGGAGAGCTAGGAGGGCAACCATACAGTCTTCTGTCCTGTAACATTACAGAGGGAGAGCTGGGAGGGCAACCATACAGTCTTCTGTCCTGTAACATTACAGAGGGAGAGCTAGGAGGGCAACCATACAGTCTTCTGTCCTGTAACATTACAGAGGGAGAGCTAGGAGGGCAACCATACAGTCTTCTGTCCTGTAACATTACACTAGGAGGGCAACCATACAGTCTTCTGTCCTGTAACATTACAGAGGGAGAGCTGGGAGGGCAACCATACAGTCTTCTGTCCTGTAACATTACAGAGGGAGAGCTAGGAGGGCAACCATACAGTCTTCTGTCCTGTAACATTACAGAGGGAGAGCTAGGAGGGCAACCATACAGTCTTCTGTCCTGTAACATTACAGAGGGAGAGCTGGGAGGGCAACCATACAGTCTTCTGTCCTGTAACATTACAGAGGGAGAGCTAGGAGGGCAACCATACAGTCTTCTGTCCTGTAACATTACAGAGGGAGAGCTAGGAGGGCAACCATACAGTCTTCTGTCCTGTAACATTACACTAGGAGGGCAACCATACAGTCTTCTGTCCTGTAACATTACAGAGGGAGAGCTGGGAGGGCAACCATACAGTCTTCTGTCCTGTAACATTACAGAGGGAGAGCTAGGAGGGCAACCATACAGTCTTCTGTCCTGTAACATTACAGAGGGAGAGCTAGGAGGGCAACCATACAGTCTTCTGTCCTGTAACATTACACTAGGAGGGCAACCATACAGTCTTCTGTCCTGTAACATTACAGAGGGAGAGCTGGGAGGGCAACCATACAGTCTTCTGTCCTGTAACATTACAGAGGGAGAGCTGGGAGGGCAACCATACAGTCTTCTGTCCTGTAACATTACAGAGGGAGAGCTAGGAGGGCAACCATACAGTCTTCTGTCCTGTAACATTACAGAGGGAGAGCTAGGAGGGCAACCATACAGTCTTCTGTCCTGTAACATTACAGAGGGAGAGCTAGGAGGGCAACCATACAGTCTTCTGTCCTGTAACATTACAGAGGGAGAGCTAGGAGGGCAACCATACAGTCTTCTGTCCTGTAACATTACAGAGGGAGAGCTAGGAGGGCAACCATACAGTCTTCTGTCCTGTAACATTACAGAGGGAGAGCTGGGAGGGCAACCATACAGTCTTCTGTCCTGTAACATTACAGAGGGAGAGCTAGGAGGGCAACCATACAGTCTTCTGTCCTGTAACATTACAGAGGGAGAGCTAGGAGGGCAACCATACAGTCTTCTGTCCTGTAACATTACAGAGGGAGAGCTAGGAGGGCAACCATACAGTCTTCTGTCCTGTAACATTACAGAGGGAGAGCTAGGAGGGCAACCATACAGTCTTCTGTCCTGTAACATTACAGAGGGAGAGCTAGGAAGGCAACCATACAGTCTTCTGTCCTGTAACATTACAGAGGGAGAGCTAGGAAGGCAACCATACAGTCTTCTGTCCTGTAACATTACAGAGGGAGAGCTAGGAGGGCAACCATACAGTCTTCTGTCCTGTAACATTACACTAGGAGGGCAACCATACAGTCTTCTGTCCTGTAACATTACAGAGGGAGAGCTAGGAGGGCAACCATACAGTCTTCTGTCCTGTAACATTACAGAGGGAGAGCTAGGAAGGCAACCATACAGTCTTCTGTCCTGTAACATTACAGAGGGAGAGCTAGGAAGGCAACCATACAGTCTTCTGTCCTGTAACATTACAGAGGGAGAGCTAGGAGGGCAACCATACAGTCTTCTGTCCTGTAACATTACACTAGGAGGGCAACCATACAGTCTTCTGTCCTGTAACATTACAGAGGGAGAGCTAGGAGGGCAACCATACAGTCTTCTGTCCTGTAACATTACAGAGGGAGAGCTGGGAGGGCAACCATACAGTCTTCTGTCCTGTAACATTACAGAGGGAGAGCTAGGAGGGCAACCATACAGTCTTCTGTCCTGTAACATTACAGAGGGAGAGCTAGGAGGGCAACCATACAGTCTTCTGTCCTGTAACATTACAGAGGGAGAGCTGGGAGGGCAACCATACAGTCTTCTGTCCTGTAACATTACAGAGGGAGAGCTAGGAGGGCAACCATACAGTCTTCTGTCCTGTAACATTACAGAGGGAGAGCTAGGAGGGCAACCATACAGTCTTCTGTCCTGTAACATTACAGAGGGAGAGCTAGGAGGGCAACCATACAGTCTTCTGTCCTGTAACATTACAGAGGGAGAGCTAGGAGGGCAACCATACAGTCTTCTGTCCTGTAACATTACAGAGGGAGAGCTAGGAGGGCAACCATACAGTCTTCTGTCCTGTAACATTACAGAGGGAGAGCTGGGAGGGCAACCATACAGTCTTCTGTCCTGTAACATTACACTAGGAGGGCAACCATACAGTCTTCTGTCCTGTAACATTACAGAGGGAGAGCTGGGAGGGCAACCATACAGTCTTCTGTCCTGTAACATTACAGAGGGAGAGCTAGGAGGGCAACCATACAGTCTTCTGTCCTGTAACATTACAGAGGGAGAGCTAGGAGGGCAACCATACAGTCTTCTGTCCTGTAACATTACAGAGGGAGAGCTAGGAGGGCAACCATACAGTCTTCTGTCCTGTAACATTACAGAGGGAGAGCTGGGAGGGCAACCATACAGTCTTCTGTCCTGTAACATTACAGAGGGAGAGCTGGGAGGGAAACCATACAGTCTTCTGTCCTGTAACATTACAGAGGGAGAGCTAGGAGGGCAACCATACAGTCTTCTGTCCTGTAACATTACAGAGGGAGAGCTGGGAGGGCAACCATACAGTCTTCTGTCCTGTAACATTACAGAGGGAGAGCTAGGAGGGCAACCATACAGTCTTCTGTCCTGTAACATTACAGAGGGAGAGCTGGGAGGGCAACCATACAGTCTTCTGTCCTGTAACATTACAGAGGGAGAGCTAGGAGGGCAACCATACAGTCTTCTGTCCTGTAACATTACAGAGGGAGAGCTGGGAGGGCAACCATACAGTCTTCTGTCCTGTAACATTACAGAGGGAGAGCTAGGAGGGCAACCATACAGTCTTCTGTCCTGTAACATTACAGAGGGAGAGCTAGGAGGGCAACCATACAGTCTTCTGTCCTGTAACATTACAGAGGGAGAGCTGGGAGGGCAACCATACAGTCTTCTGTCCTGTAACATTACAGAGGGAGAGCTAGGAGGGCAACCATACAGTCTTCTGTCCTGTAACATTACACTAGGAGGGCAACCATACAGTCTTCTGTCCTGTAACATTACAGAGGGAGAGCTAGGAGGGCAACCATACAGTCTTCTGTCCTGTAACATTACAGAGGGAGAGCTAGGAGGGCAACCATACAGTCTTCTGTCCTGTAACATTACACTAGGAGGGCAACCATACAGTATTCTGTCCTGTAACATTACAGAGGGAGAGCTAGGAGGGCAACCATACAGTCTTCTGTCCTGTAACATTACAGAGGGAGAGCTAGGAGGGCAACCATACAGTCTTCTGTCCTGTAACATTACAGAGGGAGAGCTAGGAGGGCAACCATACAGTCTTCTGTCCTGTAACATTACACTAGGAGGGCAACCATACAGTCTTCTGTCCTGTAACATTACAGAGGGAGAGCTAGGAGGGCAACCATACAGTCTTCTGTCCTGTAACATTACACTAGGAGGGCAACCATACAGTCTTCTGTCCTGTAACATTACAGAGGGAGAGCTAGGAGGGCAACCATACAGTCTTCTGTCCTGTAACATTACAGAGGGAGAGCTAGGAGGGCAACCATACAGTCTTCTGTCCTGTAACATTACAGAGGGAGAGCTAGGAGGGCAACCATACAGTCTTCTGTCCTGTAACATTACAGAGGGAGAGCTGGGAGGGCAACCATACAGTCTTCTGTCCTGTAACATTACAGAGGGAGAGCTAGGAGGGCAACCATACAGTCTTCTGTCCTGTAACATTACAGAGGGAGAGCTAGGAGGGCAACCATACAGAGTCTCCGGAGATGTTCCTACAACTTGATTGGAGTCCACCTGTGGTAAATTCAATTGATTGGATATGACTTGGAAAGGCACACACCTGTCTATATAAGGTCCCACAGTTGACAGTGCATGTCAGAGCAAAAAAACAAGCCATGAGGTCAAAGGATTGAAGGTCCCCAAGAACACAGTGGCCCCCATCAATCTTAAATGGAAGAAGTTTAAACCACCAAGATTCTTCCTAGAGCTGGCTGCCTGGCCAAACTGAGCAATCGGCAGGAGAAGGTCCTTGGTCAGGGAGGTGACCAAGAACCCGATGGTCACTCTGACAGAGCTCCAGAGTTCCTCTGTGGAGATGGGAGAACTTTCCAGAAGGACAACCATCTCTGAAACACTCCACCAATCAGGCCTTTATGGTAGAGGGGCCAGGCAGAAGCCACTCCTCAGTAAAAGGCACATGACTGCCTGCTTGGAGTTGGTCAAACAAGGACTATGACCATGAGAAACAAGATTCTCTGGTCTGATGAAACCAAAAGTGAACTCTTTGGCCTGAATGCCAGGCGTCACGTCTGGAGGAAACCTGGTGCCATCCCTACGGTGAAGCATGGTGGTGGCAGCGTCATGTTGTGGGGTTGTTTTTCAGTGGCAGGGACTGGGAGATTAGTCAGGATCGAGGCAAAGATGAACGGAGCGAAGTACAGAGAGATCCTCGATGAAAACCTCAGGACCCCAGACTGGGGTAAAGGCTCATCTTCCAACAGGACAACGACCCTAAGCACACAGCCAAGACAACACAGGAGTGTCTTCGGGACAAATCTCTGAATGTCCTTGAGTGGCCCAGCCAGAGCCTGGACTTGAACCCGATCGAACATCTCTGGAGAGAGCTTGAGAGGATCTGCAGAGAAGAATGGGATAAACTCCCCAAATATAAGTATGCCATGCTTGTAGCGTCATACCCAAGAAGTCTCATGGCTGTAATTGCTGCCAAAGGTGCTTCAACAAAGTACTGAGTAAAGTTTCTGAATACTTATGTAAATGTGATATCAGCGTTTTTAATAAATTTGCAAAAACTTGGTTTTGCTTTGTCATTATGGGGTATTGTGTGTAGATTGAGGGGAAAAATACATACATTTTAGAATAAGGCTGTAACTTAAAGTGTGGAAAAAGTCAAGGGGTGTGAATACTTTCCGAACGCACTATAAGTCAAGTGTTGGAGTAACAGAGGTGGACTTATTCAGGTCAGAGAGCTGTCAATCAAACCACTGTGGAATTTATGACTCAGTGGTTCATTCCACAGTTGTCCTCTCACTGACTGTCAGTCACAGGGAAGAAGCAGCACTGATAACCATCCCATAGATAGGGTTAGTTAAAACTGTGTCACTTCCTATGGAATGGAAGAACATCTGATCTGATGCCATTCCACAGGAAGTGACACGGCCGAGATACGACTCCTGATGACGTACATGAAGTGACCCGTCCATCTAAGGTTGTCCCCTTTCTCACATCCGCTTGTTATTTCTCAAATACATCTAGTCTGAGTTCACGCCACAGAATCCTGCCTGATTCATCCTGCTGCCACCACGGATGCAAATTAATTCAATAAAACATTGTTGCATTCCTGTGGGGGTTGAGAGGACCAACATAACCATTAGCTGGGCGGCTCGCGCTGCAAACGGCAGTTAACTTTTTATCCCAAAAGGCACCCTATTCCCTATGTAGTGCACTACTTTTGACCTGAGCCCTATAAGCCCTTAGGGAACCTTCGATTCTCTCTGACAGCTCTTCTGCTGTGAAGCAAACTCAGAGAGAATAGCAGGGCAACAGTTAGGGCTAAATTACACACATTTCCACTGGAGGAAGACACAGAATATATGAAGCAGGGTCTGAGGTGGAAAAGGAGGGAGAAGCTGGAGGAGCCAGTCACTATCATTTGAATGGAAAGGAGACCCCCGCTCCACTCTTTAACATGACCCTGAGCCTGACCCCTGCCTGCCCTGACCCCTGCCTGCCCTGACCCCTGCCCGCCCTGACCCCTGCCTGCCCTCCATCAGAGGAAAAAGATACAGGATTACAGACACAGAAAGGGAGAAAAGAGCCAGAGAGGAAGGGAGAAGTTAAAACCCACTTCATATGCCATAAAGCATGATGACTCAATGCTATCTGAGATGGGAGAGTAACCATCCTCACCCCCTTAGCCAGACTGTCTCAGAGAGAGTGATGCAGTGAGAGAAATAGAAAAAAAGAGAGAAAGGGAGGGGGATAGGAGACAGGACGAGGGCTGTAAAGTAGGACTCCTCTGAGGAGATGATATCACCAACCGACAGGAAAAACAGGAATCCTCTCAGAGAGATTTGACAAAACATATGGGCCTTAGATGGAAAATGACTGAACCAACATCCTTTCTGTTGTATGAGGGTATATGAGAGTATGTCCCTGTACTGCTTTTAACACCACCACTAAAAGCATCCACTGCATTACACTGTTTTATTCTCTTTATTCTCTCACGGTTTTATTTCACCCAAAATCACTTCCCCTCGTCTCTAACAGGCTAATTGTTTGCTTGGATACCGCTGTTCTGGATATCTAAAAATACAACGACAGTAAATTGAGTTAAGAAGCAGAGGAAAATGAATTCTTCCTGCCCGACTGTTCTGTGTTTGTTCTGCCTTTGCAGTTTCACGGTGAGAATCTTCTCCCCTTCTCTAGTACCCTTCCCTATTGAATACACTGCATAAATGGCACTCTATTCCCTACGTAGTATAACACTTTTGACCAGAGCTCTCCCCCCAGATTAAATATTCCCATCGTGCACATGACATAATACAGCCATCTTCTTATATGCAAATACTAGTCCTTTGAATAAAATAACAACAAATTCTAAGAAGAATGTCACAGACACTGTAGCTACTGGAAATGTGGCCCGCCTACTTTCTGGAATGCTCAGTCTATACTTTCTCTACATATTCTCATTAGGACGCAACCACAGAAGCCTATAGAAGCCTATAATGTGGGCCTCCCGAGTGGCACAGCGGTCTAAGGCGTCACTACAGACCCGGGTTCAATCCCGGGTTGTGTCACTGCCGGCCGTGACCGGGAGTCCCATAGGGCGGCGTACAATTGTCCGGGTTATGGGAGGGTTTGGCCAGGGGGGACTTTACTTGGCTCATCGCGCACTAGCGACCCCTTGTGGTGGGCCGGGTGCCTGTAGGCTGATGCCTGTCATCAGTTGAACGGTGTTTCCTCCGACACGTTGGTGCGGCTGGCTTCCGGGTTAAGCGGTGGGTGTTATAAAGCTCTGTTTGGCGGGTTATGTATTCGGAGGACAGATGACCCGACCTTCGCCTCTCCCCAGACCGTTGGGGAGTTAACCTATAAAACGTAGGTTGTCAATCCTTCACATGCATCATACACAGGCCTACTGAGATCATTAACCCTACTGGTCCTGGTCAAAAGTAATGCACCATACACAGGCCTACTGAGATCATTAACCCTACTGGTCCTGGTCAAAAGTAGTGCACCATACACAGGTCTACTGACATCATTAACCCTACTGGTCCTGGTCAAAAGTAGTGCACCATACACAGGCCTACTGAGATCATTAACCCTACTGGTCCTGGTCAAAAGTAGTGCACATACTACAGGGTGCCATTTGGGATGCAGTCTCAGACTTCAGAATTGTCTCTAACCTAGCAGACTTAGCAGAGGGAAGATTTAGCAGAGGAGAACAGAGGAGCCGGGGGGAGGGGAACAGAGGAGCCGGGGGGGGGGGGGGGGGGGGGCAGAGGAACCAGAGGGAGGGAGGGGAACGGAGAAGTAAACTGCGTAAAGCTTTTCTAAAACATTCCAGGCAGGTTGTATTGTACAGGCAGGATCAGAAGACACAGAGAGAATTCCCCCCCAGGGTCTGAGCACTCTGCCCAGGGTATAACCGCTCTGACTCCCAGGCCCCTGGATCTAACTCCCCTGGTTTCTGGATCTCTCAGAGTCAAACTCATTTGGAACTTCGGGAAAGAGGCAAAACTGGGATAGCTGACAACCTCCACTACCTCCCCCACCCTTCACTGCCATCATTCCCCAGCACCCCCACCATGCTCCAGCACCCCCACTGCCATCATTCCCCAACACCCCCACCATGCTTCAGCACCCCCACCATGCTCCAGCACCCCCACCATGCTCCAGCACCCCCACTGCCATCATTCCCCAGCACCCCCATCATTTCCCAGCACCCCCATCCTACACTGCCAGCACCCCCATCCTACACTGCCATCATTACCCAGCACCCCATCCTACACTACCATCATTTCCCAGCACCCCCATCCTACACTGCCAGCACCCCCATCCTACACTGCCATCATTACCCAGCACCCCATCCTACACTACCATCATTCCCCAGCACCCCCACCATATGCGCAGACACAGTGCTAGTTAAAGAAGGGGCCAGGGCTATGGAATAGACCCCCGGCAGAGGAGGACAAGAAGGGGTCAGGGCTATGGAACAGACCCCCAGCAGAGGGGGACAAGAAGGGGGCAGGGCTATGGAATAGACCCCCAGCAGAGAGAGAGGGACAAGAAGGAGAAAGGGACTGAGGTGGATCAAGTCTGCACTTACTTTTCTACTATGAATGTGACAGGCTGGCAGCCCTACAGGAGGAAGGGGACCACTTAAAACATTAAGAGCAATTAAGGTCCTCTATGATGCATTACCCTGAGCAGTGCTTCACACACACACACACACACACACACACACACACACACACACACACACACACACACACACACACACACACACACACACACACACACACACACACACACACACGCGCACACGCACACACGCGCACACGCACACGGCTCAGTTACTAGAGCAGGTATGGGACAAGGCAGGCTGCTGGCTCGTAGCCTATAGAACAGAAAGGCCCCTATAGGGTTTCCATTGCAATATTTCACAACTCGGCCCAGCCAGCCTCCCCCTCCTGTCTCCATGTGACCTGCATTCCATTAACCCCTTCAATCCCAAGAAACAAGCTCAGCAAAGGGCTCGCTAATGTTATAAGATATATAGAGATGGGGGAGGGAAAGATGAGTGGTAAGGGTTAACTGTAAGAAAGCTGGGCGTTGAGGGTTTCCTATAAGACACAGAAAAGGAAGAGGGAGGGAAGGTGGCAAGGTTTTGTTATATGACATAGAGAAGGGAGGAGGTCCAAAGACAGGACTAAGAGTAGCTGGGTTCCCTATAAGATGTAATGGAGGAGGTCCATAGACAGGGCTAAGAGTAGCTGGGTTCCCTATAAGATGTAATGGAGGAGGTCCATAGACAGGGCTAAGAGTAGCTGGGTTCCCTATAAGATGTAATGGAGGAGGTCCATAGACAGGGCTAAGAGTAGCTGGGTTCCCTATAAGATGTAATGGAGGAGGTCCATAGACAGGACTAAGAGTAGCTGGGTTCCCTATAAGATGTAATGGAGGAGGTCCATAGACAGGGCTAAGAGTAGCTGGGTTCCCTATAAGATGTAATGGAGGAGGTCCATAGACAGGACTAAGAGTAGCTGGGTTCCCTATAAGATGTAATGGAGGAGGTCCATAGACAGGGCTAAGAGTAGCTGGGTTCCCTATAAGATGTAATGGAGGAGGTCCATAGACAGGGCTAAGAGTAGCTGGGTTCCCTATAAGATGTAATGGAGGAGGTCCATAGACAGGGCTAAGAGTAGCTGGGTTCCCTATAAGATGTAATGGAGGAGGTCCATAGACAGGGCTAAGAGTAGCTGGGTTCCCTATAAGATGTAATGGAGGAGGTCCATAGACAGGACTAAGAGTAGCTGGGTTCCCTATAAGATGTAATGGAGGAGGTCCATAGACAGGGCTAAGAGTAGCTGGGTTCCCTATAAGATGTAATGGAGGAGGTCCATAGACAGGACTAAGAGTAGCTGGGTTCCCTATAAGATGTAATGGAGGAGGTCCATAGACAGGGCTAAGAGTAGCTGGGTTCCCTATAAGATGTAATGGAGGAGGTCCATAGACAGGGCTAAGAGTAGCTGGGTTCCCTATAAGATGTAATGGAGGTGGTACATAGACAGGACTAAGAGTAGCTGGGTTCCCTATAAGATGTAATGGAGGAGGTCCATAGACAGGGCTAAGAGTAGCTGGGTTCCCTATAAGATGTAATGGAGGAGGTCCATAGACAGGGCTAAGAGTAGCTGGGTTCCCTATAAGATGTAATGGAGGAGGTCCATAGACAGGGCTAAGAGTAGCTGGGTTCCCTATAAGATGTAATGGAGGAGGTCCATAGACAGGGCTAAGAGTAGCTGGGTTCCCTATAAGATGTAATGGAGGAGGTCCATAGACAGGACTAAGAGTAGCTGGGTTCCCTATAAGATGTAATGGAGGAGGTCCATAGACAGGACTAAGAGTAGCTGGGTTCCCCATAAGATGTAATGGAGGTGGTACATAGTCTCAGTCAGGGCTCAACTTAGCTGGAATCTTTCATTACTGCTTCTGTCCCCTACCATCACGATGTGTTTTAGTGGAAGAGAGGGGTGCTGAGGGGTCTGAGGTTAGGGTGTAATACATTTTGAGCAGGCCCTATTTGGAGGGATTCTGAGGTCGGGTGAGGATAGGGGGTCCTGTCCTCACAGTGCAAGAGATTGAGAGGTTCCAGACAGTCTATGGCTGTGTCTGAAATGGCATCCTATTCCCAATATATAGTGCACTATCCTCCCCAGGCATAGACCCTGGTTAGAAGTAGTGAAGTACAGAGTGAATGGAGTGCCATTTGGGACCAGGTTGGGATCTCTAATTGTAGCGTCGTCTCTGTGGACTGCCTGGAGGAGTCCTGTGGTTGAGGTTTTAGGTCTGACTCGTTCAGCTGTCAAGCCAGGACCGAACCCTCCAGGCCCAACTGGCTTCATTCCAGTTCCACCAACACCAAGTACCCCAGACTGTGTGGCTCAACCAGAGTCAACCAAGAGCAGACAGAAAATATTATGTACACAGCCTTCAGAAAGTATTCACACCCCTGGACTTTTCCCACGTTGTTGTGTTACAGACCGATTTTAAAATGGCTTCAATTGAGATTTAGTATCACCCCATAATGTCAAAGTGGAATTATGTTTTTTAGAAATGTTGACTAATTAATGAAAAATGAAACGCTGAAATGTCTTGAGTCAATAAGTATTCAACCCTTTTGTTATGGCAAACTAAAATAAGTTCAGGAGTAAAAATGTGCTCAACAAGTCACATAAATTACATGGACTCACTCTGTGCAATAATAGTGTTTAACATGATTTTTAAACGACTACCTCATCTCTGTACCCCACACATACAATTATCCCTCAGTCGAGCAGTGAATTTCAAAACACAGATTCAACCACAAAGACCAGGGAGATTTTCCAATTCTTATTTACAATGACTGCAACAAATTCTTATTTACAATGACTCCCTACACCGGCCAAACCCAGACGACGCTGGGACAATTGTGCACCGCCCTATGTGACTCCCAATCACGCCCGGTTGTGATACAGCCTGGATTCGAACCAGGGTGTCTGTAGTGACGCCTCTAGCACTGCGATGCAGTGCCTTAGATCGCTGTGCCATTCGGGAGATAACTGAGGATGGTTCAACATACTAACAAATGACAGAGTGAAAAGGAGGAAGCATGTACAGAATAATTCTCTCTCCATAACATGCATTCCTGTTTGCAATAAGGCACAAAAGAGTAATACTGCAAAAAGTGTGTCCTAAATACAAAGCGTTACATTTGGGGCAAATCCAACACATCCCTGAATACCACTTCATATTTCTTAAGCTGCATCATGTTATTGGTATGCTTTTCATCACAGTAAGGACTAGGGAGTTTGGGGGGATAAAAATGAACAGAATAGAGCCAAGCACAGGCAAAATCCTTTTCAACAGACACTGGGAGAGAAATTCACCTTTCAGCAGGACAATAACCTAAAACATAAAGACAAATCTACACTGGAGTTGCTTATCAAGACGACATTGAATGTTCCCGAGGTGCCTAGTTAGATTTTCTAGCTAATTTAAGTCAAAACTGTAAGACCAGACTTGAAAATGGCTGTCTAGCAATGATCAACAACCAATTTGAAAGAGCTTGAAGTATTAAGAATAAAATAGGCAAATGTTGCACCATTCAGGTGTTTAAAGCTCTTAGAGACTGACCCAGAAAGACTCACAGCTGTAATCACTGCCAAAGGTGATTCCAACATGTATTGATTCAGGGGGTTGAATACTTATCTAATCAAGATATATCAGTGTTATTTTTAGTTATTTTTATCCCACTTCGACATTAAAATTACAAATAAATCCATTTTAATTCCACTTCGTAACAATAAAATGTGTAAAAAAAATGAGGGTAAAGGTTGAGGGGTGTGAATACTTTATGAAGGCACTGTATGCCTAACAGTCTCCACACTGTGGGTGATTTGAGGAAATAACAGCTCTATGGCCCCAAAACACCTGGAGATGGGGCAATATGTAAACTAGGCCAGTTGATTTGGTCCAGAGTCATGTGCTTCAGAATCAGACAGACAGCCATTAGAATGCTACAGTAAAACATGTTAACATCTTATCAAGGCCAACTCAGGACACTTCCAGTTCACTTCCTGTGCCTGGCCTGACCCCGCAAGAGCACACTGGTTTCTCTATTGCATTCACTTCTGTCTTTAGAAGATGTATTTCTCAAACAAAAAACATGTTTCCCCTATTCACACAATGAGGGCCTTTGTGAGGCTGTTCGAGTATCAGGCATTGGACAAATACATGGATGGAGGACTTGGACACGGTGGCAACACAAGAGCAGCACATTTTAATCAGCAGGGTCGCTAGTCAGTCATTAGCATTTTAATCAGCAGGGTAGCTAGTCAGTCATTAGCATTTTAATCAGCAGGGTCGCTAGTCAGTCATTAGCATTTTAATCAGCAGGGTAGCTAGTCAGTCATTAGCATTTTAATCAGCAGGGTAGCTAGTCAGTCATTAGCATTTTAATCAGCAGGGTAGCTAGTCAGTCATTAGCATTTTAATCAGCAGGGTAGCTAGTCAGTCATTAGCATTTTAATCAGCAGGGTAGCTAGTCAGTCATTAGCATTTTAATCAGCAGGGTAGCTAGTCAGTCATTAGCAGGCTACGCTGATGGGAATGAACGCCACAAGAATTATCATATGACCACACCAAGAAGGCAAGAACTATGCAACCCACCTAAATTAGCATCAAACTATCATCTAGCATTAGAGAGAGACAGAAAGAGAAGGAGAAAGATGACCAAACCTTCCATAAAGCCGTCACCTACAGAGAGATGAACCTGGAGAAAAGTCTCCTAAGCAAGCTGGTCCTGGGGCTCTGTTCACAAACAGACCCTACTGAGCCCCAGGACAGCAACACAATTAGACCCAACCAAATCATAAGAAAAACTAAAAGATAATTACTTGACACATTGGAAAGAATTAAAAAATATATATAAACAATTTTTAAAGGAGCAAACTAGAATTCCATTTGGCCCTAAACAGAGAGTACACAGTGGCAGAATACCTGCCCACTGTGACTGACCCAAACTTAAGGAAAGCTTTGACTATGTACAGACTCAGTGAGCATAGCCTTGAGAAAGGTCGCCGTAGGCAAGAGAAGACAGGCTATGTGCCCACTGCCCACAAAATGAGGTGGAAACATAGATGCACTTCCTAACCTCCTGCCAAATGTATGACCATATTAGAGACACATATTTCCCTCAGATTACACAGACCCACAAAGAATTTGAAAACAAACCTAATTTTGATAAACTCCCATATCTACTGGGTGAAATTCCACAGTGTGCATCACAGCAGCAAGATTTGTGACCTGTTGCCACAAGAAAAGGTCAACCAGTGAAGAACAAACACCACTGTAAATACAACCCAAATGTATGTTTATGTATCTTGCCTTTTGTATTTTAACCATTTGTACATTGTTACAACACTGTAGATATACATAATGACATTTGTAATGTCTATTTTTACTGTACATTTTTTATTTCACTTTTGTTTATTGTTTATTTCACTTGCTTTGGCAATGTAAACATATGTTTCCCATAACAATAAACCCCTTAAATTGAATTGAAAGAGAATGAGAGTAAGGAGAGTGAGAGAGAGTGAAAGGGAGAAAGTGTGTTTGGGAGCAAAAGAGAGATGACTGGGCCTGACTCAGGTTCTTAGAGTTCCCCTCTTCTAATGTGGGAAGGACCTTGAACTGTGTGTTTGTTGGGGGGAGACATGCTGGTGATTAGGCACAGCAGGGTGGCATTTGTCACTGTTTAACAGGGCTGCGTCTACCTCACACTATTTTAGCTGCCCAGGCCACACAGGTCCTCTTCACACAGTCACAGTTTATCCCCAGGTCCTCGGTTCTGTCCTCAACTATACATACAGGCTCTCAATGCTGCCACCAGCCACTCCCTTTAAATCTATGATCTGTCTGTCTGCTACCCTCTGTAGTGTCATTCTCCATGGACTTGACACTTCTTACTGCCCTTCTCAAATTATTCACCATATTATTCCTTTAAATAGACTGTCTGTCCAGTCAAACATACGACCTGGGAGATATCATGTTACTGGCCTGACCTCTCACCTCTCCAATGACAGACAAATGGTAATGTGTTTGCAACGAATGGATAGAGGGCAAGCAAGGAAACTGCATTCAGTTTTATGAGTGTGCATTCAGTTGCCATGATAAAAAAAAGCTGTGTCTGGCTGAGTGGCTGACGCAGAGAGCAGACGTATGCTTGCTTGGAGACAAACAGTAGCCTAATCTGTCTAAGCTGAGAGGCGTCAAGGAAGGAGAGTATTTGTCTGAGAGGTTTCTATGGGCCCTGGTCAAAAGTAGTTCACTATATAGAGTAGAGGTCGACCGATTATGATTTTTCAACACCGATACCGATTATTGGAGGACCAAAAAAGCCGATACCGATTAAATCGGACGATTTGTATTTATTTATTTGTAATAATGACAATTACAACAATACTGAATGAACACATAACTTTTTTACTATTTTAAATCAATAAAATCAATTTAGCCTCAAATAAATAATGAAACATGTTCAATTTGGTTTAAATAATGCAAAAACAAAGTGTTGGAGAAGAACGTAAAAGTGCAATATGTGCAATGTAAGAAAGCTAACGTTTCAGTTCCTTGCTCAGAACATGAGAACATATGAAAGCTGGTGGTTCCTTTTAACATGAGACTTCAATATTCCAAGGTAAGAGGTTTTAGGTTGTAGTTCATATAGTATTTATAGGACTATTTCTCTATACCATTTGTATTTCATATACCTTTGACTATTGGATGTTCTTATAGGCATTTTAGTATTGCCAGTGTAACAGTATAGCTTCCGTCCCTCTCCTCGCCCCTACCTGGGCTCGAACCAGGAACACATCGACAACAGCCACACTCGAACAGCCATACCCATCGCTCCACAAAAGCAGAGCATGGGGAATAATTACTCCCAAGTCTCAGAGCGAGTGACGTTTGAAACACTATTAGTGCGCACCCCGATAACTAGCTAGCCATTTCACATCGGTTACACCAGCCATTAGGCTGATAGGCTTGAAGTCATAAACAGCGCTGTGCTTGCGAAGAGCTGCTGGCAAAACGCACGAAAGTGCTGTTTGAATGAATGCTTAGGAGCCTGCTGCTGCCTACCATCGCTCAGTCAGACTGCTCTATCAAATATCAAATCATAGACTTAATTATAACATAATAACACAGAAATACGAGCCTTAGGTCATTAATATGGTCAAATCCAGAAACTATCATTTCAAAAACAAAAAGTTTATTATTTCAGTGAAATACGGAACCGTTCTGTATTTTATCTAACGGGTGGCATCCCTAAGTCTAAATATTCTTGTTACATTGTACAACCTTCAATGTTATGTCATAATTCCGTAAAATCCTGGAAAATTAGTTCGCAATGAGCCAGGCTGCCCAAACTGTTGCATATACCCTGACTCTGCGTGCAATGAACACAAGAGAAGTGACACAATTTCACCTGGTTAATATTGCCTGCTAACCTGGATTTATTTTAGCTAAATATGCAGATTTAAAAATATATACTTCTGTGTATTGATTTTAAGAAAGGCATTGGTGTTTATGGTTAGGAACAGTCGTGCAATGATTGTGCTTTTTTCACAAATGCGCTTTTGTTAAATCATCCCCCAGCGTTGCATCGATTATATGCAACGCAGGACACGCTAGATAAACTAGTGATATCAACCATGTGTAGTTAACTAGTGATTATGATTGATTGATTGTTTTTTATGAGATAAGTTTAATGCTAGCTAGCTCCTCGTGGAGTGCAATGAGAGGCAGGTGGTTAGAGCGCTGGACTAGTTAACCGCAAGGTTGCAAGATTGAATCCCAGAGCTGACAAGGTAAAAATCTGTTGTTCTGCCCCTGAACAAGGCAGTTAACCCACCGTTCCTAGGCCGTCATTGAAAATAAGAATGTGTTCTTAACTGACTTCCAAAAATACCGATTTCCGATTGTTATGAAAACTTGAAATCGGCCCTAATTAAATCGGCCATTCCAATTAATCGGTCGACCTCTAATATAGAGAATACAAGGGTGCCATTTGGGAAGCAGACATCATTAAAAAACAGGTGGAATTTCCCCTCCGCTAGGTCAAAACCGGTACCAACAAACCACAAAGCCTGCCGACCCAGGTGATGAAGTCATTTTACAGGAAAGTGCTTGTCTAAGATAACAGCCTCCATCTCCATCTCTAATCTCACCAAGACAATATACTTTCCGTCTTACTCACCACTCAGGATATAATCATATTCAACAGTAAGAAGTAGTGCTGGGAATTACAAGTTGCCTTAGAGATACAATATGTAACGCAATTCTCACGATTCTATATGAATTGACAATACTGAGATTTTATTGCGATTTGATGTTCCAAACATTTGCTCACTATACGTGTCTGCTGCAGAAAGAAGACAGAGCATGAGAACATTAGGTTTGATCAGTCAGGGATATGAAAGTACTGAAAACCTTCTGGCTCACAATTATAAAAGAAGATAAAGGACAAGCTATAGGATGAAAAATACCAGTTTTCCTCCTTGGAGTAAAAGTATTGATATTTCATCATTCAAAAATAATATGGTCATATGTAACTGTATGGATGGTTTGGCCCATCAGTAGTAAGAAGTCCAGGCCTGTCTTCACCAAGTCTTAGAACAGCCGTGCCGCGTCTGCTATAGGACAGCAGTGCCGCGTCTGCTATAGGACAGCCGTGCCGCGTCTGCTATAGGACAGCAGTGCCGCGTCTGCTATAGGACAGCAGTGCCGCGTCTGCTATAGGACAGCAGTGCCGCGTCTGCTATAGGACAGCCGTGCCGCGTCTGCTATAGGACAGCCGTGCCGCGTCTGCTATAGGACAGCCGTGCCGCGTCTGCTATAGGACAGCCGTGCCGCGTCTGCTATAGGACAGCCGTGCCGCGTCTGCTATAGGACAGCCGTGCCGCGTCTGCTATAGGACAGCCGTGCCGCGTCGGCTATAGGACAGCCGTGCCGCGTCGGCTATAGGACAGCCGTGCCGCGTCGGCTATAGGACAGCCGTGCCGCGTCTGCTATAGGACAGCCGTGCCGCGTCTGCTATAGGACAGCCGTGCCGCGTCTGCTATAGGACAGCCGTGCCGCGTCTGCTATAGGACAGCAGTGCCGCGTCTGCTATAGGACAGCAGTGCCGCGTCTGCTATAGGACAGCAGTGCCGCGTCTGCTATAGGACAGCAGTGCCGCGTCTGCTATAGGACAGCAGTGCCGCGTCTGCTATAGGACAGCCGTGCCGCGTCTGCTATAGGACAGCCGTGCCGCGTCTGCTATAGGACAGCCGTGCCGCGTCTGCTATAGGACAGCCGTGCCGCGTCTGCTATAGGACAGCCGTGCCGTATCTGCTATAGGACAGCCGTGCTGTATCTGCTATAGGACAGCCGTGCTGCATCTGATATAGGTTCAGTTAGGCCTTTTAGATCATGAAAATTAATAATATTATACGGACAGGGAGACCTGATCCTAGATCAGCACTAACACTCTAAGACACTGTTTGAATACGGATCCAGAAGTCAAGTCACACCAATAGGATGTAGTGCTGAGTGCTTCGTGACCAACATCACCACCATCCTGTGACTGGGTCTCCGTATCACTGTGAGCATCCTGTTTCATGCAACAGTCAGAAGACGCACCAATAGAGGTGCAGAGTGAGTGCCTGCCACCACCTACACCGTCCTGTGACTGTGTCTCTGCTAACATCCTGTTTCACATAATGACAGGCCAGCTGCACAAGTGTCACAATGAGTGAACAGTCAGTCACAGTCAGACACACACACAGCAATTAACGACCAGTGACTCAGAACAAAACCACTCGACTTTCAAAACACAGGATAAGACATTTGATCGCCTTAAAGCACTAAAATTAAACATTTGGACAAAGCTCAAAAAGGTGATAAAAAGTAGCAAGCCTAAAAACTCTCAAATAAGAGGAATTGTCCCCCAGTATTCTTACACTCTTAGGTCTCAGCTCACATCCGTTTAAGTAAACAGACCACGTCTCCGCTGAGCCTTTCAGAGAGAGGGGACTCGGTAAGACAAGGGAAATGCCATGTCCAATTGGAGGTGTTTTTAGAGAGGGAGGATGAGAGTGTGTGTGGGGGGGGGTTGTTCTAACCCCTTTGAGAGGCACTCAAGCAAGGTAGTCAGCACTACCCACTGGGATCAGACGTCAGCTCAACATCCATTCCACGTTGGTTCAATGTAATTTCATTAAAATGATGTGGAAACATCGATTGAACCAGTGTGCCCAGTGGGTAGGATGCAACTCTAAAGAGCCCACCCTGAGACAGCGGACCTGCCTGTGCTTGGGCCGTAGGCCAGAGCGAACCAGAGAGACAATTTTACAACGGGAGAAGAGAGCTGACATTATTATAATTATTTCCATATCACCTGTAATATGATGTGTTCCTTCCTATAGGCCTGTTTGCTTTGGCAACGTAAGCCCCTAAACTTCCCAAGGCCAATAAAGTGCGTTGAATTCAACTGAATTGTGAGCGAAGGTGGCAGAGAGAGAGAGAGAAAGAGGCAGACTATCCTCAAACCAGACAATGTCCCAGCATGACACGGGCCCTAACAGATTCAACCCTCCCCCCTCCATCCAGACCCCTCCACTCTCCAGCCCCCTCCACTCTCCAGCCCCCTCCACTCTCCAGCCCCCTCCACCCAGTGTGTTCATTAAGCCCCTCTTCATCTCTTTATCCCCTTTATTTGGAGAAGAGAGAGAGAGAGGAGCAGAGAGGAAGAGGAAGAGAAAGAGAGCGAGGAGAGCGGGAGCCGGGTTCATGGGAGGTAAATAAATAATCCAGAGGTGAAAATGAAATGTAAATCACGAGACGGCTGCAAACACCCCCATCCCACATGAGAACTATTTATAGATGGATACAGCATGATCAAGAGAGCGAGGGACTGAGGGAGAGAACAAGAAAGAGAGAAAGGGACAGAGGGAGAGATACATGAGGGAAAGAGCGAAAGAGAGACCAAGAGAAAGTGAGAGGGGATAATTCAGCGCAGATAATTCAGTAATTGACACGGAGACATGGACGAGGAAAGAGAGCTTAATTCAACCTCAGAGAAGAGGGGGATGAGAGCAGAGAATGGGCTCAGAGAAGAGGGGGATGAGAGCAGAGAATGGGCTCAGAGAAGAGGGGGATGAGAGCAGAGAATGGGCTCAGAGAAGAGGGGGATGAGAGCAGAGAATGGGCACAGAGAAGAGGGGGATGAGAGCAGAGAATGGGCACAGAGTAGAGGGGGATGAGAGCAGAGAATGGGCACAGAGTAGAGGGGGATGAGAGCAGAGAATGGGCACAGAGTAGAGGGGGATGAGAGCAGAGAATGGGCACAGAGTAGAGGGGGAGAGAATGAGTGAGAGAGGGAGGGAGGGAGGAGACAGTGATTCATCCTCTTGGAGACCAGCCGTGTATGAAAACTGCACTTTAACGGCCTATTTACTGTGGACACACACACACACACACACACACACAGTCTGATGCTGTACAATGGTTTGGTTTTAATACAGCCCTGAATGAGGCCAGTGAGAGATTGGGCACACGGGACGGAGTGAGTAACAACTACCTTTACAAAGACATCCCTGGGTTAGGCTAAATGAATCGCCGGTTTAGAGGTTGTTTTCATCAGCCCAAAATGGTGTCTTACTTATTCAAAGAGTTTTCATTGGTGGTCCTTTTAACCATTTCTTTACCAGAAAAACAGCACTAGGCTAGTCTGTTCACTGTAGACCCAAATAACTGTTTCAATATAACCTACTCCTTACTTTCAACACAAACAAATTCAGGCCTGAGCATGTGGAGGAATGATTAGTCAGACAAACTCCTAGGATCCAGCCTTACCTTCAGCCCGTATCTGACAGCTAGCATCAATGACACACCTGTCCCTTTTAATCTGCTGTGACTGACCCCTCCTCCTTTGTGCTCAACCACCTGTAGAACCTATTTACCCACATCCTGAAACAGTCAGGTCCATGTAGATCCACCTGTATCTGGCCTGACTCACTGCTGATTTGGTCTCTTATCTGATTGAACATGCTCTGGTCCCTCCAGCTCAAACGCCTGTATATCCCTGTTCCTCATTATTACATCTCTACTCACATCCTGAGAGAAAAAAGACAGTCGGGTCTGTTTCTATTTAACTGAACTCACCTCAATCTACCTGCTTAGTGAACGACCCCCTGTAGGACCCAGCCAGTCAAGTCATTATGCCACTGACATCCTGAGAGACAGACATGTTTCTGGATCTACCCGATCCTGACTCACTGCGTCACTGATCCTGACTCACTGTGTCACTGATCCTGACTCACTACGGCTGGGATGGAACTCGTTCTGTTGAAACTGACTTGAAATACCTGGCACAGGTTCTCTGTCACTACCTTGGCACACCTCTCACCTTAACCACATTGGCAACATATTAAAACATTCAGGACTCTTTGAAGCACTTAAATAAACATCATTCTAAGAATATGGGTAGATATTACATGGACAGTGTATTTTATAGAAGTAGAACTACATTAAGTATAAAAGGAGCCGAGTTGTGTTGAGTTGTGTTTGATTGTTTTTCACCAGACTATTGAGGCAAGAATATAAATCTTACAATTTTACACCAAGATGTTTTTGGGGAAGATTTTGTTGTAATCTATAGCCTAAATCTTTACATAAATCTAACAAATACTTTAATACCATTTCCCCAAAAAGAAAATACCTTTGCCCAGTCTCTCCAACATACTAATGAGAGATGATGGGAGGAGCAGGAGGAAGGTGTTGGGATCCTTGATGTTTTCCACAGCATAAGACTCCAACTTAATAGCCTGGACTCCAAACAGATTCTCCGTTTCAACCTTTACTATGGTGAAACACAGCATAACACTCCAACTTAATAGCCTTGACTCCAAACAGATTCTCAGTTTCAACATTTACTATGGTGAAACGGAGCATATACATTTGGATTCCTGGGCACCAATTTAAAGCATCTTTCCAGTGAAAATCTCACTTTTAAAAAAGTTCATATTCTGTTAACTCATACCCAAATAATGTTGTGGATTCTGGCCGAGCTGGCCAATCAGTGGTCTACTTTAATGACCGGTATACGCCCACATCATTCAAACACAAAAAAGCTACTTCCTAACATAATTTAACATATTGTAATTCTAGGTCATATTTACTAGAAGAAAGAGACAGAGGGTGAGAGACAGAGAGACAGAGAGAGACTCTGCTCCATGTAGGGCAGGCTGCTAGCTGGTGTCAGGATGAGACTGAGCTGACACACATGCGCACCGAGGCTGTAGCGCACCGAGGCTGTAGCGCACCGAGGCTGTAGCACACCGAGGCTGTTGCGCACCGAGGCTGTTGCGCACAGAGGATGTAGCGCACAGAGGATGTAGCGCACAGAGGATGTAGCGCACAGAGGATGTAGCGCACAGAGGCTGTAGCACACAGAGGCTGTAGAGTCTGTAGCACACAGAGGCTGTAGCACACCGAGGCTGTAGAAGCTGTAGCACACCGAGGCTGTAGAGTCTGTAGCACACAGAGGCTGTAGCACACAGAGGCTATAGAGTCTGTAGCACACAAAGACTGTAGCACATCGAGGCTGTAGAGTCTGAAGCACACAGAGGCTGTAGCACACCGAGGCTGTAGAGTCTGTAGCACACCGAGGCTATAGAGTCTATAGCACACATAGACTGTAGCACACAGAGGCTGTAGCACACAGAGGCTGTAGAGTCTGTAGCACACATAGACTGTAGCACACAGAGGCTGTAGCACACAGAGGCTGTAGAGTCTGTAGCACACCGAGGCTGTAGAGTCTGTAGCACACAGAGGCTGTAGCACACAGAGGCTGTAGTACATTATAGTTATCTGTGTTAAAGGCCAAACCACTGACAGGAAACTATACATTTCCCCTTCCCTTACACAAAATGTACACGCAATGTGAGAGCTAGCATGCAAGAAGGGTGAGGGGGTGTGTGTTTGTGTGTGTTTAAGAGAGAACATGAGGGGGAAAAAAACATAGCGATATGTACATACAGTCTATCGTTCTAAGACGAGGTGTAAATGTTGCTCCTCTGCTTAAATGAATACTGCAGGTCTATAAATAACCTGCTTTGACTGGTGTTGCAGAACTCACTCTGCTCACTGACAAAACTGAAACCTTGCAGAGAGACAGTGTACACATCCACGGCAGGGTGAGAGAGAAAACATACCATGTCCTGCTTGAACGGCACACTCACACATACAGTGTCACACACACACACACACACACACACACACACACAGAGAGAGTATGCTCTTTCCAGAACAGGCTGACCAGGTGAATTCAGGTGAAAGATATGATCCCTTATTGACGTCACTTGTTAAATCCACTTCAATCAGTGTAGATGAAGGGGAGGAGACGGGTTAAAGGAGGATTTTTAAGCCTTGTGATAACTGACACAAATTATGTAAATGCCTTTGAACGGGGTATGGTAGTAGGTGCCAGGTGCACCGGTTTCTGTCAAGAACTGCAACGCTGCTGGGTTTTCCCACACTCAACAGTTTCCCGTGTGTATCATGAATGGTTAACCACCCAAAGGACATTCAGCCAACTTAACAACTGTGGGACGCATTGGAGTCAACATGGCCAGCATCCCTGTGGAACGCTGTCGACACCTTGTAGAGTCCATGACCTGACGAGTTGAAGATGTTCTGAGGGAAAAAGGGGGCTGGTGCAACTCAATATTAGGAAGGTGTTCCTGATGTTTGGTATACTCCGTATGTGCACACATCACGCACGCACACACACGGTCCAACCACAACTCAAAACACATACACTATTGTTTGACCACTATTCAAACAGAGGAGAACACACACCGACATACAGCTAGCACCACCTGTACTCACAGTCACAAACACACCGACATACAGCTAGCACCACCTGTACTCACAGTCACAAACACACCGACATACGGCTAGCACCACCTGTACTCACAGTCACAAACACACCGACATACAGCTAGCACCACCTGTACTCACAGTCACAAACACACCGACATACAGCTAGCACCACCTGTACTCACAGTCACAAACACACCGACATACAGCTAGCACCACCTGTACTCACAGTCACAAACACACAGACATACAGCTAGCACCACCTGTACTCACAGTCACAAACACACCGACATACAGCTAGCACCACCTGTACTCACAGTCACAAACACACAGACATACAGCTAGCACCACCTGTACTCACAGTCACAAACACACAGACATACAGCTAGCACCACCTGTACTCACAGTCACAAACACACAGACATACAGCTAGCACCACCTGTACTCACAGTCACAAACACACAGACATACAGCTAGCACCACCTGTACTCACAGTCACAAACACACAGACATACAGCTAGCACCACCTGTACTCACAGTCACAAACACACCGACATACAGCTAGCACCACCTGTACTCACAGTCACAAACACACAGACATACAGCTAGCACCACCTGTACTCACAGTCACAAACACACAGACATACAGCTAGCACCACCTGTACTCACAGTCACAAACACACCGACATACAGCTAGCACCACCTGTACTCACAGTCACAAACACACAGACATACAGCTAGCACCACCTGTACTCACAGTCACAAACACACAGACATACAGCTAGCACCACCTGTACTCACAGTCACAAACACACAGACATAAGGCTAGCACCACCTGTACTCACAGTCACAAACACACAGACATACAGCTAGCACCACCTGTACTCACAGTCACAAACACACAGACATACAGCTAGCACCACCTGTACTCACAGTCACAAACACACAGACATACAGCTAGCACCACCTGTACTCACAGTCACAAACACACAGACATACAGCTAGCACCACCTGTACTCACAGTCACAAACACACAGACATACAGCTAGCACCACCTGTACTCACAGTCACAAACACACCGACATACAGCTAGCACCACCTGTACTCACAGTCACAAACACACAGACATACAGCTAGCACCACCTGTACTCACAGTCACAAACACACAGACATACAGCTAGCACCACCTGTACTCACAGTCACAAACACACAGACATACAGCTAGCACCACCTGTACTCACAGTCACAAACACACCGACATACAGCTAGCACCACCTGTACTCACAGTCACAAACACACAGACATACAGCTAGCACCACCTGTACTCACAGTCACAAACACACAGACATACAGCTAGCACCACCTGTACTCACAGTCACAAACACACAGACATACAGCTAGCACCACCTGTACTCACAGTCACAAACACACAGACATACAGCTAGCACCACCTGTACTCACAGTCACAAACACACAGACATACAGCTAGCACCACCTGTACTCACAGTCACAAACACACAGACATACAGCTAGCACCACCTGTACTCACAGTCACAAACACACCGACATACAGCTAGCACCACCTGTACTCACAGTCACAAACACACAGACATACAGCTAGCACCACCTGTACTCACAGTCACAAACACACAGACATACAGCTAGCACCACCTGTACTCACAGTCACAAACACACCGACATACAGCTAGCACCACCTGTACTCACAGTCACAAACACACCGACATACAGCTAGCACCACCTGTACTCACAGTCACAAACACACCGACATACAGCTAGCACCACCTGTACTCACAGTCACAAACACACCGACATACAGCTAGCACCACCTGTACTCACAGTCACAAACACACAGACATACAGCTAGCACCACCTGTACTCACAGTCACAAACACACCAACATAAGGCTAGCACCACCTGTACTCACAGTCACAAACACACCGACATACAGCTAGCACCACCTGTACTCACAGTCACAAACACACCAACATAAGGCTAGCACCACCTGTACTCACAGTCACAAACACACAGACATACAGCTAGCACCACCTGTACTCACAGTCACAAACACACCGACATACAGCTAGCACCACCTGTACTCACAGTCACAAACACACCAACATACGGCTAGCACCACCTGTACTCACAGTCACAAACACACCAACATAAGGCTAGCACCACCTGTACTCACAGTCACAAACACACAGACATACAGCTAGCACCACCTGTACTCACAGTCACAAACACACAGACATACAGCTAGCACCACCTGTACTCAGAGTCACAAACACACAGACATACAGCTAGCACCACCTGTACTCACAGTCACAAACACACAGACATACAGCTAGCACCACCTGTACTCACAGTCACAAACACACAGACATACAGCTAGCACCACCTGTACTCACAGTCACAAACACACAGACATACAGCTAGCACCACCTGTACTCACAGTCACAAACACACCAACATAAGGCTAGCACCACCTGTACTCACAGTCACAAACACACCGACATACAGCTAGCACCACCTGTACTCACAGTCACAAACACACAGACATACAGCTAGCACCACCTGTACTCAGAGTCACAAACACACCGACATACAGCTAGCACCACCTGTACTCACAGTCACAAACACACCAACATACGGCTAGCACCACCTGTACTCACAGTCACACCGACATAAGGCTAGCACCACCTGTACTCACAGTCACAAACACATGAAAACACTGCTCCAACATGCACCATTAGCCACTCAGAGAAAAACAGAGAGACAGACTGACAGCAGACATGACAGGCCTTGGAGTGAGTAGGTTAGTGTTTTAAGGTTGTTGAAGTAACAGGCGTTACTACCACTAGGTTCAGCGCGGTCGTTCATCCAGTGACCATCTGCTCATGAGGGGAAGCCCCCCGAGGCCTGAGAGTCAAACCCTCTAAGCTGCTGGTGTGTGTCTGTGATAGAAGTTTCATCTATGTCCTAATGGTCCCAGACTAGATTAGGACAGCATCAGTCAGGCCCACCAGGATTCCTGCAGCTCCTGGAGCACATGGTACAGGGTGCTGCCTAGCCCCATCTGATCCCCTCCGGCTAGGCAGGGATAAGTACACAACACCCCTGAGGAGAAGGTCTGCCAGGGAAGTAAATGCGTCACTGGGGTCTGGGAACAGGCTGGGTAGAGGCTAGAGAAGGGTAGAGGCTGGGTCCTGGGTGCAGGCTGGGTCAAGGCTGGAAATGGGATGGGTACATGCTGGATATGGGCTAGGGATGGGTACAGGCTGGGTAGAGGCTAGTGACGGGTACAGGCTGGGTATGGGCTAGGGTTGGGATAGGTACTGGCTGAGTAGAGGCTAGGGATCAGTCTCTTGCTCCCATGTTCCAGACCACACAGTGCTGTAGCCAGACACTTCGGATTCATGCACACTAGGGACACTAGGGATTCATGCATCAATAACACTCTCCCTCTCCCTGCAATAACTCTTCCCTTCCCTCTTCCTTTATCAGGGATGTCTGTCTCCATCAGCATCTTATACACAACAGCAGACCACTTCCTGTCTGATGGATCGAATCTCACAGCCCATACACACACAAACAGGGCTCCAACGCATATTGCACACACAGCTGACAGACAAGAGAGCGAGACAGAGTTTACTCTCAAATATTTATAGGGCCAAGAGGGGATAGAAGCTTTTCAGACCAGTCCCAGTCATCGGGGACATTCACTGCTGCTCACTCACGTAATGTGCTATACTGTATGCAGGTTAGATTTCGTATGTCCGATCGGAGTTTCAGTCCAGCTCCCTGGCAAGAGTCAGACAGATTGAGATAGAGAGGAGAACCTGCTCTCCCTGGCAGACTGGACTGGGTTGCAGTGGGCTACCAGACACAGAGGAACAGAAAGAGAGTGGCTGTTGCAGGTTGTTTTTTCCATTTATGTTTTGAAGATGGAATATTAGCACGTAGGGCACACTGACTGGTGTCTTCTCATTAGTCAGTATGTGTTACAGCTGTACTGGTTGCCATCTCGTTAGTGGGAAGGTGTTTCACCTGTGCTGGCCCAGGTGCTATTTAAGAGTGGCTGGCCCAGGTGCTATTTAAGAGTGGCTGGCCCAGGTGCTATTTAAGAGTGGTTGGCCCAGGTGCTATTTAAGAGTGGCTGGCCCAGGTGCTATTTAAGAGTGGCTGGCCCAGGTGCTATTTAAGAGTGGCTGGCCCAGGTGCTATTTAAGAGTGGCTGGCCCAGGTGCTATTTAAGAGTGGCTGGCCCAGGTGCTATTAAAGAGGGGCTGGCCCAGGTGCTATTTAAGAGTGGCTGGCCCAGGTGCTATTAAAGAGTGGCTGGCCCAGGTGCTATTAAAGAGTGGCTGGCCCAGGCCAGGTGCTATTTAAGAGTGGCTGGCCCAGGTGCTATTTAAGAGTGGCTGGCCCAGGTGTTATTTAAGAGTGGCTGGCCCAGGTGCTATTTAAGAGTGGCTGGCCCAGGTGCTATTTAAGAGTGGCTGGCCCAGGTGCTATTTAAGAGTGGCTGGCCCAGGTGCTATTTAAGAGTGGCTGGCCCAGGTGTTATTTAAGAGTGGCTGGCCCAGGTGTTATTTAAGAGTGGCTGGCCCAGGTGTTATTTAAGAGTGGCTGGCCCAGGTGCTCTTGAGAGACGTGGAACAGACAAACAATCCTTTATCTGAACTTCCCTGTTCTCGTTTCGCTTCCCATCTTTAAGTTTGGTGTGGGATTTTATTTTGTTTGCCTGTTCTGAGGCAAATGTAGTGGGTCTCATGGTGGGGGTGTTAATTAAGTTCCAGTTGTTGTTGCTAGGCAACTTTCAGTGGACACCCCCATGAGCATCTTTCAGAACCCCTCCTAAAACCCCACCTGTTTTGTTTTGGTGGTTGTCAGTGACTCTTCGCTAGTTTGAGCGACATAATTTGGTTTTCTTGCTGGGGAACGTAACAGACCGAGAACGAGAGACGGACAGAGACACGAGAGGGAGGCAAGTCGCGACTCACAAGCTTACAACTTTAGCAGAACAACAAACATATTTGTCCTCCTGTTCCAAGAAGACTGATAGCTGTGTGGTAGCCTCACAAGCTGTTTTAGGCTTAATGACCCGTCTTTTAACACCAGACAGGGTCCAATTGTAACTGCTCTCTCACTACTACTACCAGGGTCTTGGTCAAATATTGACTTAGGCCAGAAGACGCTACAACAGGGAGGAACAATAGGGCTGCTCAGGTAACAACTGTTTACCGGGCCCCTTCCCTTGGGTGTGTCTGGTCAAACCCAAATCAACGTTTGTCACATCCTACCTCAACAGGACCGCAGGGAAATAATTATGCTACAGGGAGCCTAGTTTAGTAATTCAGGCACAGAACTGCCTAGTGCAGGGTTCCCCAACTGGCGGCCCACAGGCTGAATTTGTAAAACAGATGCAGCCAGAGCAGGAATGGTGTCTAGGACCCGGCCTGGCCTGAGACTCTCCATATAAAATAGATGCAGGAATGGTGTCTAGGACCCGGCCTGGCCTGAGACTCTCCATATAAAATAGATGCAGCCAGAGCAGGAATGGTGTCTAGGACCCGGCCTGAGACTCTCCATATAAAACAGATGCAGCCAGAGCAGGAATGGTGTCTAGGACCCGGCCTGGCCTGAGACTCTCCATATAAAATAGATGCAGGAATGGTGTCTAGGACCCGGCCTGGCCTGAGACTCTCCATATAAAATAGATGCAGCCAGAGCAGGAATGGTGTCTAGGACCCGGCCTGAGACTCTCCATATAAAACAGATGCAGCCAGAGCAGGAATGGTGTCTAGGACCCGGCCTGGCCTGAGACTCTCCATATAAAACAGATGCAGGAATAGTGTCTAGGACCCGGCCTGGCCTGAGACTCTCCATATAAAACAGATGCAGGAATAGTGTCTAGGACCCGGCCTGGCCTGAGACTCTCCATATAAAATAGATGAGTCGGCCGGTTGCAGCCCTGCTCTGCCACAGACCCACGTGCACACAAACAGTCTGAATATTTCGCAGCCTCCAGATTTATCCCTGCCTGCCTGCAAACCATGTGACTGGCTGATGCAGGGCCAGGCAGGGAATGAGATGGCATTACACAGACTGCAGGTTGGTGCATACTGTAAAACAAGCTGTATAACAGAGCTGGAGGGAGGGGAGGGTGGAGAGGGAGGAGAGGGAGTGACACATGCATATCAAGCCATGGCAAGACATTCATTTGCATACCTTTGGTTCCATGTTTCTAAACACAACCGGCAATATAAAGTCATGAGTGGTGTTAGAATACCCATACTATCATACTGTATACTACCTACTTAATGGGTACACACACACACTATACATTCCTTTTAGTATACTGTAAATGAACGGTAGTGTTTCAGTTGAGCGTACGCGCCGCGCCGCCCGTCTACCGGAAGTTGATGCTGTTGCTGTGCAACCTCTTGCTAGCTTGTTAGCGTAACAAATGACTAGCTAGACATTTTACAATTTCGGGGTGTATTCGTAAATTCAACCTGGAGTGCCAGAGTGCACTCTGGGCGTTCGTAAATCCAGAGCGTTATCAGATTGTCCGTTTCGCCCTCGGAGCGATAAGCATACAATATACTCAATTTACGTCACAAATAGTACAGTTAGTGTGGTTAGAATGAGTACTGGAACACAGTTATGGTTTCCCAGAAGCCCCAGCTGACTGACTGTAGGCTTTTATTATTAAGTGTCGGCTCTTTGACAACATGACACACATGGCTTGTGAGGGAGGAGTCATCTTAACAGATCTACTGTACACTGGTGATGGAGCTCATTTCCTGACTAAGAGAATGGGAACCAATCAAGTTCTCTGTAAGGGAGAACCAAATCATATTGGTCCTTTTTGACACTAGAGAGTAATGATCCCTTATTAGAGCAGGTATGGAACAAACCCTGCAGTGCATAGCAAATATCTCTACAGGATTGGTCATCCCTGCTGTAGTAAAGGGACTGAAAGCAGCAGTAGGACACGGTCATGTAGGACACTTAAAGATAATTACCTGAAAAGAGAGAATAGCACATAGCATTGGATTGGTGACATCATTGGCTGGAGGGTGTTACCTTCCACCATTGATAAATCCATGAGACGGAGGGTGTCTGCAAGTACAAACCTCTAAAGGCAGCAGTACAGGACCACTGCGTCATGGCCTGGCCTTGCACTGTAGAGTTCAGTTCACCACATAGCAGAGAGACATTAACATTCTTCCACTAGTTATCTGGAGCTCTGGGGCTGAGAGGAGAGACATGAGAGCACCGGTCAGCTGAAGCAGGCAGGCCCACACACCCCTTCTCTCCCCCCTCGCTCTTACAAGCAGGCAGGCCCACACACCCCTTCTCTCCCCCCTCGCTCTTACAAGCAGGCAGGCAGGCCAACACTCATCCCTCCCCCACCTTTATTCTCTCTCCCCCCACCTTTATTCTCACCCCCCCACCTTTATTCTCTCCCTCCCTCCTGTCTCTCTCAAACTACCAAGGCGAGGGGTGACATGTACGCACTGAGCCAACCAACACGTCACAGGGAAAGCAGTGAAAGGACATACCAGTGCAGAGAGAGTGTGGGAGAGATGATAATGGAAAATGCAGACAGTTACACACCAACTGGTGACATGATGATCAAATAACCACAGAGAAACATGAGCTCAATTATGAGTTCCACATGAGAGGGATTGTAACATCTAACACACACACACACACACACACACACTGCCCTGTAGATGACATGGGAATGTGTTGACATTGACAGGTCACCTGAACCGCGGTGACAGCAGGCACAGTGACATAGGCTAGAGGACACAGCGTGCTTCCACTGTCACCGGGCTGTGTCTCTGTTACTGCCTCCGTCAGGAGGACGGGCATTTGACTATTCCAGTACTTGCATGCTTTTTGGGGGGGTGATATAAGTATATGAATGCATTTGTAAGGTATTGACTTCGTCCACATTGTTACCTTACATCCTTGTTCTATAATGGGGTAAATACAACTTCTTCCTCATCAATCTACATTAAAATACCTCATAATGACAAAGCAACCACGGGTTTTTAGAAATGTTTGGAAATGTATAAAAACCCTTTGCTATGAGACTCGAAATTGAGCTCAGGTGCATCCTGTTTCCATTGATCATCCTTGTGTTGTTTCTACAACTTGATTTGAGTCCACCAGGCCAAACTGAGCAATCGGGGGAGAAGGGCCTTGGTCACTGACAGAGCTCCAGAGTTGCTCTGTGGAGATGGGAGAGCCTTCCAGGCTAATCAATTCTAAATGGCACTAGGAGTTCGCAAAGTAGCCTAAGCGGAAAGTAGACGGGACACATATTTCCCTACTTCAAATCAACCAGTGCATTTTGCATGTGATAACTGTCGTTGTTTGGCATGGATCCCATCAGAGGCATTTATTATTCCCACCATCCCACCGTTTTTAAAGGCATTTATTTGTAACAGGCGCTTGTGTCCGAATGCAATTGAGTGAGTGAGACATGGAGGGGAAACAACGTTTAGGGACTAGAATTGTGTGATGCTTTCCTTGGTTAAATTTTTTTTGTGCCCCGCAAATGTACAAATGGAACACTAGAGTGAAAGGAAATTGACGTGGTCGTCAAGACAACAAGCCACAAAGCACATTCCACCAAGAAGTTTAACAGTATTTGAAATAATGGTGATCTCTGGTTAAAGAAAGAGTTTTGACTTCCGTTCGAGTATTCGATTACGCATACCCATCCCTACTCAGCTACTGCCTCTAACCCTGTCCCTCAGTCTCTGTCCCTGTCAGTCCCTCTCTGTCCCCACCTCTAACCCTGTCCCTCAGTCTCTGTCCCTGTCAGTCCCTCTCTGTCCCCACCTCTAACCCTGTCCCTCAGTCGCTGTCAGTCCCTCTCTGTCCCCACCTCTATCCCTGTCCCTGTCAGTCCCTCTCTGTCCCCACCTCTAACCCTATCCCTACCTCTATCCCTGTCAGTCCCTCTCTGTCCCCACCTCTAACCCTATCTCTATCCCTGTCCCTGTCAGTCACTCTCTGTCCCCACCTCTAACCCTGTCCCTCGGTCTCTGTCCCCATCCCTACACTCTAAACTCAGTCTCTGTCCCCATCCCTACACTCGAAACTCAGTCTCTGTCCCCATCCCTACACTCTAAACTCAGTCTCTGTCCCCATCCCTACACTCTAAACTCAGTCTCTGTCCCCATCCCTACACTCTAAACTCAGTCTCTGTCCCCATCCCTACACTCTAAACTCAGTCTCTGTCCCCATCCCTACACTCTAAACTCAGTCTCTGTCCCTGTCCCTACACTCTAAACTCAGTCTCTCCCCATTACTACACTCTAAACTCAGTCTCTGTCCCCATCCCTACACTCGAAACTCAGTCTCTGTCCCCATCCCTACACTCTAAACTCAGTCTCTGTCCCCATCCCTACACTCTAAACTCAGTCTCTGTCCCCATCCCTACACTCGAAACTCAGTCTCTGTCCCCATCCCTACACTCTAAACTCAGTCTCTGTCCCCGTCCCTACACTCTAAACTCAGTCTCTGTCCCCGTCCCTTCACTCTAAACTCAGTCTCTGTCCCCGTCCCTACACTCTAAACTCAGTCTCTGTCCCTGTACTCTAAACTCTCTGTCCCCATCCCTACACTCTAAACTCTCTGTCCCAGTTTCTAGTCTGTCGTGTCATTGGGCTCTCCCTGGTTTCTGCTCCAGTTCTGACCATGCAGCCTCTGTCTCCGTCCTCATGTCCCCGTCCCAGTCTTTGCCTCAGACTGGCTATGTCTCCATCTCAAGTCCTTAGGCCCTCCCCCTGCCTAGCGTCTGCTCCAGTTCTGACCATGCAGCAGAACAGCCCCGGCAGATGAGGTGCTGCTATTTATAGATCCTTAAAAAAAAAAAGGAGAGCAGGGGAAAAAAGTAGATCTCTCTCTCTCTCCCCTGCTCCTTCCTTCGCTGGGTTAGAATATTCCCTCAGGGAACGTGTGTTTTGGTAAGGTCTCGATAAAAAGTGATAAATCATCACCCCGTCATCGTAATCTCACCCCTCTCCTTCTCTGTACAATACAGCCTGCCTCGTCATCCACACACAGAGAGACAGAGGACACCGAGGTGAGGTGAGATCCGATAGCCACACAAACACACCAATCTGTTACTGGCCAGCAGCCGTATACCCTTGAGAAGAAGACAGGCACTACTCTTCTGGCAAAGCCCTGAGAATTTAAAATGGCCATTTATATTGCTTTATTATCACACTCAATTTCTGGGGCTGCAAAACTTTGTTTTTGAGAGAGCAGGGTGCCCTACTTTCCCCTTGCGGTAGGGGGTGAACACAGACCTTCATGTGATGTAATAGTCTGTGACAGCATGGCGGCCTCAGAGTTGAAGGAGAGTTGAACACCTTCCCTCAATCCTCACAGCCTTTTTCCTCATGGCCTACGCTCCAAGAGAAGTAAAAGACAAAGTAAGAAGTCCAGCCCAATAGTGTTTGCGGAAAGGCGCACCAAAACGTGACATTTGACCCAAAAAGCTACTGTAAAATTGACATTCCTTCAAGTTCAGTGGTTTGTCCAAGTGGAGCAGTTGAATAATGGATAGCCTGACTTGGGTTAGGACAAATCATACAATATAGTAGTACAGTTATAACAGCAGCAGTCACATTCATCACATTCCTGCGTTTTCTGGCTTGGGAACCACTCCATTCATATCGCTGTGATCAAAGCTCAGAGCTAGCCCTCTTCTATAGGCCAAGACCTCTACATCCTATCCCAGCTAGCTCCACTTTCAACAGACACCATGTGATATGGTTTAGCCCTGCAGCATGCAGGTGGAGAACTGTGGAGCCTTTTGCCTCCATCAATCTCTGATAGAGAAGGAGAGGGAGCAGGAGACACAGGGAGAGTCTATTTATTTGCCTTAGTGTACTTTAACTATTTGCACATTGTTACAACAATGTTATACTATGACATTTGAAATGTCTATTATTTTGACATTTTAGTGAGCGTAATGTTTACTGTACATTTTTTATTTCACCTTTGTTTATCATCTATTTCTCTTGCTTTGGTAATGTAAACACGTGTTTCCCATGCCAATAAAGCCCTTTGAACTGAGAGGGGTGAATAAGGGCAGAGAGAGAGAGGAGTAGGAGAAGATGGGAGCGGGCAGAGAGAGAGAGGAGAAGATGGGAGCGGGCAGAGAGAGAGAGGAGAAGATGGGAGCGGGCAGAGAGAGAGAGGAGAAGATGGGAGCGGGCAGAGAGAGAGAGGAGAAGATGGGAGCGGGCAGAGAGAGAGAGAGGAGAAGATGGGAGCGGGCAGAGAGAGAGAGAGGAGAAGATGGGAGCGGGCAGAGAGAGAGAGGAGAAGATGGGAGCGGGCAGAGAGAGAGAGGAGAAGATGGGAGCGGGCAGAGAGAGAGAGGAGAAGATGGGAGCGGGCAGAGAGAGAGAGGAGAAGATGGGAGCGGGCAGAGAGAGAGAGGAGAAGATGGGAGCGGGCAGAGAGAGAGAGGAGAAGATGGGAGGGGGCAAAGAAAGAGAGAGGAGAAGATGGGAGCGGGCAAAGAAAGAGACAGGAAAAGAAAGACAGAAGAAGAAGAGTGACCCTGTTCCTCCACTGTGTCTTAAGGCCTCTCAGAGCATTGTAGAAGCAAAAACGACCAAATTAAAATCAAATGGTCAATTAAGCCCAAAGCTTCAGTGAGTCAGCAGTTCTTCTCTTCTCAGTCTCTCTCTCCCCTTCTGATCACAGACACCATGAGCTCTTCCTCCTTTACGGTAAATGAGAAAATGTGTTTGTTTTTAGACCACAGATTTAGACTTGAGGCCTTCAAAAAAAACTAAAATTACAAATATGAACTCTCCAATTTTAGAAACTGGTATGTTGGTTAGCAGATGAACTAATTCTTATTTACAATGACGGCCTACCCCGGCCAAACCAGGACGACGCTGGGCCAATTGTGCGCCCCCCTATGGGACTCCCAAACATGGCCGGATGTGATACAGCCTAGATTCGAACCAGGGACTGTAGTGATGCCTCTTGCACTGAGATGCAGTGCCTTAAACCACTGCGCCACTCAGGAGCCATAATGGAGGACTTGACTAAATTCTATGCATCAAGACAGCTGGATACTATGCTCATGATTGGGTCTTTCTGCTTGGTTCAGGTTATTCTGAAAGGGAACAATGGAATGGGGATGGTGTAGAAAGGAGAGGAGGGTCACACACACCCCTCCCTAACCACGTTTTTTTGTCCAGTGAGCTGCCCGCTCTTACAAATGACTGACGTCCTGCCACAAGAATCCAGGGAATGTGAGAGCAAACAGAAAACCAACCAACCAGGAAGCAGTGGACAACATAGAACCCATCATCAACCACAACAGACTGTCTCTCTCACACAAACACAATTACAGAGCAGCAGGCAGCACAGTCACTGCAGTGCAGCTCAGCTTACGCTGATGCAGTGAAGTGAACAAGCAGTCTAGTTTATCCCAGTTTTAGCCACCGAGGCTCACATAAGGCCTGTTGATCAATAGGTTTGTTCTCTCTCTGGATCCATTGTGGCATGGTAGTGCTATTGAAAGTCAAAACCACAGCACCAGTTCTTTAAGGTCATGACATTTAAGTCACAAGTAGGCCAACTTATGTCATCATAACGCATTGTTAGTGAATAGACCCATGTTCCTACTGTAGATTGCATTGCAGCAAGCCTGTTTTCTGCACTAGTTCACATAGGTCAGGGATGGGCAACTTGCGGCCCCCCCCATTTGTAGGCCCACATATATATTTTTTAAAACAATTTGGAGGGTGGGATTGTGGGTGGTTGAACAGGAGAGTTGGAGGGAAAGGGGAGGTGCAGGAGAGTTGGAGGGAAAGGGGAGGTGCAGGAGAGTTGGAGGGAAAGGGGAGGTGCAGGAGAGTTGGAGGGAAAGGGGAGGTGCAGGAGAGTTGGAGGGAAAGGGGACGTGCAGGAGAGTTGGAGGGAAAGGGGACGTGCAGGAGAGTTGGAGGGAAAGGGGAGGTGCAGGAGAGTTGGAGGGAAAGGGGAGGTGCAGGAGAGTTGGAGGGAAAGGGGAGGTGCAGGAGAGTTGGAGGGAAAGGGGAGGTGCAGGAGAGTTGGAGGGAAAGGGGAGGTGCAGGAGAGTTGGAGGGAAAGGGGAGGTGCAGGAGAGTTGGAGGGAAAGGGGAGGTGCAGGAGAGTTGGAGGGAAAGGGGAGGTGCAGGAGAGTTGGAGGGAAAGGGGAGGTGCAGGAGAGTTGGAGGGAAAGGGGAGGTGCAGGAGAGTTGGAGGGAAAGGGGAGGTGCAGGAGAGTTGGAGGGAAAGGGGAGGTGCAGGAGAGTTGGAGGGAACGTTCATTGGAGACTCACTCAAGAGAATAGAAAACAGGAATCCAACTCCACTGATTTTATACTTGCAGCCATCTGTCAATATGGGGTTTTGTAGTGAAGAATGTGAACTGATTAGTTTCATTATTTTGACAATGTCACTATTGTTTAACTGGCTCATAAAAAAACATAACCCCTCAATTTTCTAAATCCGAAACACACTTCGGCCGGGCCCTCCTTCCAGACTGTCTGTCGTTCCACAAACAGCATGGGTTTTAAAAAACCCTTTCCAGAAAATGATTTAGAGACAATCAGCATGACAAAAACTGATCACTGGCCAGAGAGAAGAGGTTAGTAATAGAGCCAATAAGCTATGCTAGTAGCCTTGTCATTTTTGATCTTTTGTAGGTTGGTATTCAATAGGCAAAAACCTAACGAAAAATGGTCTTCAGCGCTAAAACTGAAAATATATATCTGATGTAACCACATTTTCATGAGTCCATTCAAAACACCAGGGGCATTAACACGGAAGTATGACGTGGGAACGAGTCACTTGCATTGCTTATAATGGGAGGTAAAACAGAGGTGGAAGTGGGGGAGCAGGCAGGAGGTGTAGAGGTGAGCAGTGAAAACATGAGCAGTTCACTGCCTTCCCAAGAGAAGAGACAAAAACGTTTTCTTCTTAAACTCAGAGTCTTGGTTGGCCCTGAGGATATCTGGGGAATTACAGCAAACATCTTCACATAGTTTAGACCCCCATCTCAGGAGGAGCGGAGAGAAAGAACAAGCCTTGGCATGCCACCATCTCTCTCCCCTTCCTTCAATCCCTTTAAAAAGACAGGCATTGAAACCTACAGGAGATTCAGTGCTGTAGGTAGCCTAGCGGTTATAAGGTAACCGAAAGGTCCCTGGTTCAAATCACCGAACCAGCAAGATGGGAAGATCTGCCGTTCTGCCTTTGAGCAAGGCAGTTAACCCCCAACAACAACTGCTCCCCGGGTGCAGATGATGATTAAGGCAGCCCCTCGCACGTCTCTGATTCAGAGGGGTTGAGTTAAATGCAGAAGAGACATTTCAGTTGAATGCATTCAGTTGTGCAACTGACTAGGTATTCACCTTCCCTTTCTTTCAGAGCAGGCCAAGCTGACCTGTTTTATGTTAGCTATTAGCCTAGCATTTAGCCTATTTCTGTTGAGTTTCTAGCTTTTAGTCTACTGCAGTTGGGACTTTTAGCATTTAGCCTAGCGCTCTGTGCTACTGAGGAGAGACGGGCTGTAAAAGTAAAGAGCAGACAGTTAGCTTAAGATGTGGGAACAGACAAGCGTCTGACGGAAACGAGAAAGACAGAAAAACAAAAAAGGAGAGGAAGACAGAGATGGAAAGAGAGACACAGAGAGAACGACACACACACAGAGAGAGACAGCTAGAGACAGAGAGAGAGAGAGACAGAGAGAGCGACACACACACACACACACAGAGAGACAGCTAGAGACAGAGAGAGAGAGAGAGAGAGCGAAAGAGAGAGACAGAGAGAGCGACACACACACACAGAGAGACAGCTAGAGACAGAGAGAGAGAGCGAAAGAGAGAGACAGAGAGAGCGACACACACACACACAGAGAGACAGCTAGAGACAGAGAGAGAGAGAGCGAAAGAGACACAGAGAGAGCGACACACAGAGAGACAGCTAACGACAGAGAGAGAGAGAGAGAGAGAGAGAGAGAGCGAAAGAGAGACAGTGCGAGCGAGAAAGCTCAGCTGGGTCATGCTTCTTCAGAGGTAAATCATACAGCATGTCTGACGCAGGGGCTTCACTTGTCTCCAATTCACCCAGCCTTGTTCACTGCCCTGTTACAGAACAACCCCACTGTCACCCAGCCTTGTTCACGGCCCTGTTACAGAACAACCCCACTGTCACACAGCCTTGTTCACGGCCCTGTTACAGAACAACCCCACTGTCACCCAGCCTTGTTCACGGCCCTGTTACAGAACAACCCCACTGTCACACAGCCTTGTTCACGGCCCTGTTACAGAACAACCCCACTGTCACACAGTCCCCAATTCACCCAGCCTTGTTCACGGCCCTGTTACAGAACAACCCCACTGTCACACAGCCTTGTTCGCGCCCACTGTCACACAGGGGCTTCACCTGTCCCCAATTCACCCAGCCTTGTTCACGGCCCTGTTACAGAACAACCCCACTGTCACCCAGCCTTGTTCACGGCCCTGTTACAGAACAACCCCACTGTCACACAGCCTTGTTCACGGCCCTGTTACAGAACAACCCCACTGTCACACAGCCTTGTTCACGGCCCTGTTACAGAACAACCCCACTGTCACACAGTCCCCAATTCACCCAGCCTTGTTCACGGCCCTGTTACAGAACAACCCCACTGTCACCCAGCCTTGTTCACGGCCCTGTTACAGAACAACCCCACTGTCACACAGCCTTGTTCACGGCCCTGTTACAGAACAACCCCACTGCCACACAGGGGCTTCACCTGTCCCCAATTCACCCAGCCTTGTTCACGGCCCTGTTACAGAACAACCCCACTGTCACACAGGGGCTTCACCTGTCCCCAATTCACCCAGCCTTGTTCACAGCCCTGTTACAGAACAATCCCAATGTCGCTCTAGTGTAGCCTAGTCTGACTGCTGCCGCAACTCAAACCACGCAAATCCTCTACACCACACTGCGCCACTCAAAAACCCTTATCCCACCCACAAGGCTCTGACAGAGAGAGGGGGAGGTAAGAGAGAGACAAATGCTTTCAGCAGACATGGAGCCCAAAGACTAAACCAGACGGACAAATTTACTAGCTGAGTGATAAAATGCAAAGCAGAGAGAGAACGAGAGAAAATAAAAAAAATAAATAACTGTCAATCATATATTTCAGAGACAAGACAAACACACTCAGTAGATTTCCATTACAGACTTATGTTCCTATATCTCACACTCAAAAACGTGTAAACGCACACACTCAAGACACACACACCACAAGGAAGGAGGACAGAGTTTGTAAATGAAGGAAGCGCAGCCCCTTCGCCTCTGCTCTGTCTTCCTCTGACCCAACACTGACACACACACAGTACTTCAACAATGAATCAAGGGAAGAGAAGGGAAATGGCTGTGGCTCAGATCCATGGGATTGGGTTTCTTCGTCCTCTCTCTCTGGCTGTCAAAAATGGCACCCTATTCCCTTTATAGTGCACTACCTTTGATCAGGGCTCTGGTTAAAAGTAGTGCACTATAAAGAAAATAGGTTGCAATTTGGCACTCCTCCCTGTTCACATCCTCTGCATTATTCACTGATGACGACACGGTGGCTGTGTCCCAGAACTCCCTACATAGTGCACCATTTCTTACATAGTGCACTACTTTTGAGGAGGTGCACCAGCCTAAATAGGGAATAGTGTGCAATTCGGGACGCAGACTCTCGCTCTCTCCACTGCTCACTTAGCCATTGCCTCTGAGATCTCAGTGTGTGTGTGTGTCTTAGCTGCAGGGCAGACAAGGCAGAGTCACCTCCCTCACAAATTCCTTTACTCTGATTACTAACATCTCTGTGATAAGCCCCAGAGCTCAGGGCCGACTGAAGGATTACGTCAGAGCAGAGCGAGAGAAAGACCTCCAGTATGACCTCTTAGTCCATTACTGTGTTGTAATTCTAGAATAAATCGGGTCAATTTACATCTTCTACATTCTTTACGGCAGTTTTTTCCCTAAAAACTTCTTGCTTCAGTGTGTCTGTCTGTGTCTGTGTGTGTCGCGCACGCGTGTGTCGCTGTGTGTGTGTGTGTGTGTGTGTGTGTGTGTGTGTAGGCCTAGACTTTCCTTGGCGCAGGTCCTGGACCTGTAGCATAACGGAAGGAGGAAGGAGAGCCAAGTGTAAGTGAAGAGTCTACATGACAACCAGTTTAAGGGCCATTAGAGCAGCACGTTGGGTCTACGTCCCAAATGGAGCCCAATTCACGATTTAGTGCACTACACATAGGGCTCTGGTGAAAAGTACTGCACTATATAGGGAATAGGTTGCTGTTTGGGCAGCAAAACTCTGCTGTCTACTCTCCACTACGACCCAAGGTCACACAGACCCGATAGGAACCACAGGAAACACGTCAGCGAGGGGGAGAGAGGGGAAAAGAGAGAAAAAGAGAGACGGATGGCTAGTGGAATGGGGTGTTGCGCAAACTGTGAGTCAGGTTCTGTTTCTATCACTCTGCGAAAGCAGAATGAAGAACGCGTCTCCTAAAATGAGAGTTTACAGGTCTCCTCCACTGAGTTACAATAACACTGCTTTGTTTCCACTGTCCTGTCCTCTCTCTGACATCTTAGGACACGAGAGCGAGAGAGAGAGGTAAAAGAAAGAGCGATGAGACTCATGAGGTGAAAGCACAAAAGATTTTTAAAAAGCCAAGAGAATAAGTTCAGAACCAAAGCGAGAGTGAGACATGAGATACATGATGTGAAAGCGAGAGAAAGCACTGAAAGAAAAAAGCTACGAGAGTGAGTACTCAGAGCATATACAGTGCATTCAGAAAGTATTCAGACCCCTTGACTTTTTCCCCATTTTGGTACGTTACAGCCTCAATCTAAAATGGATTCAATAGATATTCCCCCCTCATCAATCTATGCACAATACCCCATAACGACAAAACAGTTTTTTTTTCATTACAAGCATTTCTAAAAACCTATGTACTGAAATATCAAATTTACCTGTATTCAGACCCTTTACTAAGTACTTTGTTGAAGCACCTTTGGCAGCAATTACAGCCTCAAGTCTTCTTGGGTATGAAGCTACAGGCTTGGCACACCTGTATTTGGGGAGTTTCTTCCATTCTTCTCTGCAGATCCTCTCCAGCTCTGTCAGGTTGGATGGGAAGCGTCGCTGCACAGCTATTTTCAGGTCTCTCCAGAGATGTTCGATCCGGTTCAAGCCCCGGCTCTGGCTGGGACACTCAAGGACATTCAGAGACTTGTCCCGAAGCCACTCCTGCGTTGTCATGGCTGTGTGCTTAGGGTCGTTGTCCTCTTGGAAAGTGAACCTTCACCCCAGACCGAGGTCCTGAGCCCTAATCTATGGATTTCACGACTGGAAATACTGATGGTCAAAGATACTAGGGATGCACGATATATCGGTGAACATATTGGAATCAGACGATATTAGCTAAAAATGCCTACATCGGTATTGGCCGATGTCTAGTTTAACAGCGATGTGCAAAACCGATGTTAAAGCTGACGTACATACCTATATAACATAGGTAGATGAGGTACATACCTATATAACGTAGGTAGATGACGTAATGACACCACGTAAAATGTAGAGCTACACGTGCAACACAGCATTCCTAACCTAGCCCACAATGTCTGCTGTGTGGATCAAACAGTCAACAAGTCCAGCAGTCATTTGAAAGAGTAACAACATTTCAGCGAGACAACTCAATGGCAAAATCCATGTTGGCTTTCGCCGACTGGTTGAGCACCGGTACACACTACAAAGTGTGCCATTTTCAGATGTTGCCCTTCCCTTAGTTACACAGTGTCACTGCTACTAGCTTCACAACATACATACTATGGAATGCCGTTTGGGTCTTTGTGTGTCAAAGAAGATACAGTAGCACTGCCAAAGCTGTACAAAAAGTCTGCAAACAAGCAAACACCGGCAATGTGTTTACAATACCGCATTGGTAATAAAGCATCATTTTAAAACAGAGTTTAGCTTATCTCCAGAACTTCTCATAAATAACTTAACGTTCCACAAAGCTTAGCTGACTGCAGTCTCATAGCTCACAGTCATATCCCTGTGTCCTAATTCTATACAAGGAAGATGAAATAAAGAATAGAGTTCCCGCGGCAACAAAGGATTTAAATTGCAAATATCAGTCAAGTATAAAGAGGGGTAGGCTAAGTAATTAAAAAGAGTGACTGCCTTTAAAAAGCAACAAATCCCTTTGAAAACGGCCTATGTGGAATCGATATGAGTCAGAAACACTTATTCTAGTGCCCAAATTTACTACAAAGTGTAAATAGGATGAAGTCAGTCTGGTCTAAAACGGAGTTTGGAACATCTGCGCGTCACACCGGGTAAATGAAGGTTGGGGTGCCCACTAACATAGGGTGAACAGCTGTGGAGACTGTCTATGCTATTGGGTAGAGGGCAATGAGACAGACCTGCTCAACAGCTCTGACTGTTTACATAAGAACACGTAGCACATTTTGTTTACTTGAGAAATACTGCATCAAACACCTTTGATGGATGAAAAATTGTGCATCTAAAACAACCTCGGCCAAATTGTAAAAATTAATTACAGATTTCTGAGGACGTTGAGGAAATTAAATGGGCTTCCTACAGTGTCTCATGAGGGACAAACACCATTAACCAAAAGTGGAAATCGGTCAGGAGACACACCTCTAAGACTGAAATCTAGTCTTTCTAATGAGCAACAGAAAAACACACGTGCCAAACAGCGTGTTCAGTGGCTCTTTAAGATACTATCATTGTTTTACAAAAATGATCAGCCTAGAAAGTCAGACAAAAACCTCAACTTAAGAGAAAGACATTTCAAAGTAACGTTAGGTTAAATCTGGCCCCAAACACGGGCCTCCCGAGTGGAACAGCGGTCTAAGGCACTGCATTGCAGTGTTTGAGGCGTCACTACAGATTCGGGTTCGATCCCGGGTTGTGTCACAGCCGGCAGTGCACAACTGGCCCAGAGTCACCCGGGTTAGGTGGAGGTTTGGCCAGCTGGGATGTCCTTGTCCCATCGTGCTCTAGCGACTCCTTGTGGCGGCTGGCTCATGCACGCTGACATCGGTCGCCAGTAATACAGTGTTTCCTCCGACACATTGGTGAGGCTGGCTTCTGGGTTAAGTGAGCTGTGTGTCAAGAAGCAGTGAGGCTTGGCGGGTTTGTGTTCCGGAGGAGGCATGGCTCTCTTGACCTTCGCCTCTCCCGAATCCGTACGGGAGTTGCAGCGATGGGAAAAGACTAACTTGCCGCCCCCCCCCCCCCCCCCCTCAAAAAGTGTATTAATAGATAAAACAATTCTGGCCTCAAACATAGACAATCTGCATTGAGAAAGAGACCATAGAAATTATCTCTCTCAAGTCCAGCATGAATGGCATTAGAATAACGCTCAAAGGTGCTCGGTCCCTCCCCCTCTACTTAGCCTGGCTTGGTGCTCAAAAACCTTGAAATTCCCTCTAAAACTGACCACCTACAAGGTAACATCCCAAATGGCACCCTATTCCCCATAGAGTGCACTACTTCTGACCAAAGCCCTATGGGCCTTACCGCCTTTGTCAACAGTAGTGCAATAAATAGGGAGCCATTTGGGATGCAGCCTAGATTATTCTTCCTCATTTTCGACCCACTGTCCCCCAAGCCCAGAAAACATTGACCAATTAAAAAGTGGTTTCCTTCTAGAGTTCCTCCACCCAACAACCAACTCTCAGCCCTGGCCTACAAAAGGACAGAAGGCCACTGCAGCATACAAGGCCAGGCACTCCTCTCTCTCTCTCTGTGTGTGTGTGTGTGTGTCTGTGTGTCTGTGTGTGTGTGTGTCCACTTCCCCTTTTCATTCTGCTCCCTCGCTTTGTCAAAAGCAAACATTGTCATCAACTCCTCGCTGCGCCTACTCATGACCTACGACCCCACTACGCCTCCGCGCCTCCCTCCTTTCTTTCATTCCCCCCATCCTTCGTTCATTCCCTCCGGGATGGGACTGCTTTGGTTCAGCTATTGAGGGATGCCCACCACCCCCCACAACTCTTCACACACGTCACACAAACAGTCATCGACCAATTCCAGATGCTCTCATGACGCCACGCCCACCCAGGCAGCGTGTGTAACCCCACTCCCACTGCTTCATCCCATGTCAGTAGAAGTACATAGTCTGTCTTACAAAACTGTCTGACAAACACTAACATCCATAGGATTACCGAGCCAGCAGGACAAATAGAGGTCTTAACCCTACATGCAATGTACATTACGTTACCTGTGGTTAGAGTGGATACACACATTTACGTAACATTACGTTACCTGTGGTTAGAGTGGATACACACATTTACGTAACATAACATTAATCTACAGACCAGGAGCTCTTTATAGTTATTACAAATTCACTATTGGATGAGCTGCCTGGATGATGCACATGCAATCAGCAGCAACCAGGCGACTGAGTGATGTGATTCAATTCCGTGGTTGTGGATTATAGGGGAGGACTGTGATTGGACAGTTTTCTAGTATCTGAGCCCAACTGACTGTATGACTAACAAGTTGTAGCGTAAGTCATTGTGACAACAGTACCATCTATGCCACAGAGCTGGGACCAGGGCTCAGTCACAACTCACAAACATCTCTTTGAAAGAAAAGGTGGCAGAACAAGTGAATTTCAGCAGAGAGGGAGAAACAGCACCTTGTGACTCCTACACAGGAGGAAAACAGCTTCATTGCAGTGAGTGACCCGACCGCACTCTAAATGAGAACCTACTGAGTTTCATTAACAGCATGGTTAACACGGAACCCCTGTAATGCGTTCCAAATGGTGCCCTTTTCCCTTTACTGTGCCCCTGAGGCTCTGGTCAAAGTGGTCGATTATACAGGGAATAGGGTGCCATTAGAGACACACCCCCTGAGTTACAGCTGTTTAACCACAAGGTGTTATTTTTAAACTAACCTCCGCCCCTGCTTACCTGACCCCAAACTGAGGCTCCTTCGTGGAGGGATTTGTGAGTTAGTTATCAGTGAACGTATCACAGAGCCAAGCAACCAACTGCTCCTTCCACCACGTGAGCTAGAGCTGCGCTAGATTCTAAACGGAGCTGTGAATTCAGCTAAGATCCAGTCATATGACTGGCTGGCTGCCAAACTTGAAACTTTCTAACAGACATGTTCCTCTCTCTCTCTCTCTCCAGGCTTCTTCAATGAATGACCCACATTAAGCACTATGGGAACCATGACCACAAAAACAACTTCTTGTACAGAATAAGAATGTAGAAACTAGCAACAACATCCTGTGTGCCATTCTGTCTGTCTGGGCTGTTGCATCAGCACCTGCCAGTTGCACCCTTGCTAGGCATCATCGTACCTCAGCGCTGCTCTGACATCATCCATCTGTCAACCCGGTGTGATCTTTATCAGACGAGGTACTAGCAAGCTACATCCTTCCTTCTGCACCTTATCTGTATCTTCATACCTGGGATATTTTGTGTACGCCAATCTATTTAGGTACTTTAGTTCTCCACTACAATAGGCAGCGGAGGAAGAACTGAGAGAGTATAATAAAACACTGCTTAAAATGTTACTCAGAGCAGAGAGTAAGGAAGTAAAGAAGGATAGTAAATGATTGGGTTGTGTCTTACCTGCAGTTCGCACCACGCCACCTCCACTGTAGTCTCCGTATCCAGGCCCTTGTAGACCGTCTTGAAGGATCCGCGTCCGATCTCGATGTCAAACTTCAGGAAGCGTCCATCCAGCGAGGTCCCTATGGCCTTGGTCTCTACTTCCTCTATGTCGTCCTGAACCTTTTTCTCTGCTTCCCTCTTCTGCTCCTCTAACAGGGCCTTAGCCGCCCCCTTCTCCTTCTCCTCTCGCATCTCCTCTGTAACACTACCGTTCTCCTCCTCCGCGGGCTCTCCCGCTTTACTGGGCGCCACCTCCTCCATTCCAGGAGCCTCTGCGGCGGCTAACGACGACAGCTTCTTTCCTTTCTCTCCGCCACAAACATCCAATACTGCCGTGCATGGCTTTATCTGCACTACCGTACCATCCACTCTAGTACCGCCACCAACACTGGGCCCTAATACCGCACTACAAGGCCCATCCCCTCCTTCCTCATCTGCTTCCACCTCGGCCACCGCCAGGCACGGCTCGGGTACCACCACAGAGGGGACAGCCAGGGAGAGCCAGCCCAGGCTGGGGGGCTCGCAGTCGGGCGGGGAGGTGAGGATGACGGCCTTGCTGGGGAGGTCTAAGGCGGTGGCGTTCGAGTCACAGATGACGCTGCGCCGGAAGAAGCGATGTTCGGCCTGTTTGGGGTCGCGGTCCATGGTGTGGCGGCGTCGGCGGACACCGTCGGTCCCCAAATTCTCACCAAGGTACGTGTCCGAGCTGGAACCATTCACATTCTTGGGCGGCGGAGGGAAAGGGGCTAGGAACCTGTCTGTTTCCGACATCTTGTTATTTTTTTTATTCCAGGGGGTGTGCGTGAGCAATGAGAAAAAAAATCAAAAATATGAGGTATAAATAAATTACAAGGAAGAACAAAAACCTTGAGAAAAAGTAACTGTAAACCTCAACCAACAATAAACCAAAACTTTTGTTGTGAAGAACCGAACACCTGTGCGTCTTCCAAACAAACTCCTGAGAGGGGAAATATATAATATGGGTATAGAAAATAAAACCTCTGGAGAAAACCCTCTGTGGAGTTTGGATGGGGGGGGGGAAGAGTTAACTTAACCTCCTCTGTAAGTGTCACTTAGCAACAATAGTTACTATAACTTTTACAGCGCTCAGGGGTGGTTGGGCCCAGAAGAGGGGGCGTTCTTTTATAAATGGAAAAGAACAGGAAACAGTCACAGAGGAGCAAGCGCTGATGATGACACACAAGGACCGTCAAATCCACACCATCCATCCTGTAGCGACCCAGAGATAGCCTTCATTGAGCATAAGGGACCACAAGAAGAGGAGGCCAGATAGTCTGTACTAGCAGGCTCAGGCTGACTGCTTGGGCCTGGACAGTGGACAGCCTCTGGCGTGTCGCTGTAGTGATGGTGGGGAGGGAGAAATCTCACTCACACCATTAACTCCACTGCCTCCAAAGCAAGGGGCAGATTCACTAAAAAAGAGAACAGAGGGAGAGTGAAGGAATGAGTCAAGAGGCAGAGAAGTTTGGTTTAATTGCATATCCAAATTTAAAGTAACTGTAAACCTCAACCCCGACTCTGCTTGACCTCAGGGTTACAGCGTAAAACAATTCAGAGATTAGCTTGGTTTGGCATGCACTACTGCAGCTGCAGAACAGGAGACTTGGTTTGGTATGCACTACTGCAGCTGCAGAACGGGAGACTTGGTTTGGCATGCACTACTGCAGCTGCAGAACGGAAGACTTGGTTTGGCATGCACTACTGCAGCTGCAGAACAGGAGACTTGGTTTGGCATGCACTACTGCAGCTGCAGAACAGGAGACTTGGTTTGGCATGCACTACTGCAGCTGCAGAACAGGAGACTTGGTTTGGCATGCACTACTGCAGCTGCAGAACAGGAGACTTGGTTTTGCATATACCAAATTTCACTCTATTCCCTACATAGTACACTACTTTTGACCAGAGCTATTCCCTACACAAAAGTAGTTTACTATATGTCATGGTTATCAAACCTCTTCTCAGGGGAACCATAGCCGTTCCATGTATTTGATCTATTCCAGAACTAGCACACCTGATTCAACATGTCAACAAATCATCAATCCCTTGAATAGGTGAATCAGGTGAGCTAGTTCAGAGCTACAATAAAATTGTGAAAAGGTTAGTGCTATCTGGGATCCTTGGGACATCTCTACCCTAAACCTCCTGTAGGTTTTCGTTTCAACACCAGTTGTAACTAACCCTATTGGAGAGCCATGCATTAACCGTTTAGGAGTAGCGTCAGAGTTGGCATGTCCCAAGGATTCAGTTTAAACTTTTCCATTGTGGAAGGAGGAAGGGTCCCCGATGAGTGGTTTGAGAACCACTGATATGGAAGTGTGCAATTTGGGACGAAAAACAGTGTCGCATCTAAAAACGAATTAGCTCGCTACCCATTCCATTACTCTTGTTCAGAAATGTATGGACATGTCTGAATGTTAATTAAAGCACCGGGGAAAAAAATGTAATTCCCCATAATTGTACTATTTATATTTTCACACGAGTAATTTCCACTGGTAATGTATAATCTCGTTTACCAGTTTTCCGACCATGCGCAGATAATTTATTAACTGAGATTTTTTTTAGAAATCCCCAAATTAAGATAAATCCGAAGTGACAAATGTAATTACAAAGAAAATACAAAAAACATCTGAACCTGGTTAAACATGACACACATGACGGGTCGTCAATCTGTGAATGAACGATCTCATTCATTTCGTGGGTCGAATCGATACCGTGAGCAAGCTAAAAAAAAAAAATACACCGAAAAACATTGACGCTGTCAATAGTATCTGTTAACGGTGACTCGATTTTCTATTATATTTTCTTCCGATCATAAATGTTACGTTATTCATTTACCTTTATTGAAGAGTACGCTCTGTGGCCTTTCCCTTCCCACTCGTCTTTATAGCTAGCTAGCATAACTGGCTAACCATGGTGGAATAGTTCGCTAGCTACACTTCTGCAGTGCTGTCTTGTCGAAGCTATAATTAATTCTACAAACGAACAGGCACATATATCGACTGTCAAGGGGTCTGTACCAAAGCGAATGTACAGCGAAATAGTTATGTTATTTATCGTCAACTTGGACAACTAACTAGCTAACGTAGTAAGGTAAAAACCTCGGTAGTCTTGGTTACTTTACGCTCGCGCTGGATATGGAGTCTCGCGCTGAAAATGACTTCCAGACAGAGCGCACAATGCAGATAAATTGTTAGTGCTTGTTACAACAAACTAGCAGTAGTTGCAAGTGTCCAACTGCCAGGCACGTTAAGCAAACCCAGCCGACGCACCACAGAACGCCGATACGGTTTCCCACAGCACGCGCTATAGCGAGCCGTAGAAGTGAGCTAAAAAGCTATTTCGTAGCGAAACAGCCAATAATCAAGCTAGATGTCATTAGACTGTGTCAATATGCATGCACTTTCCAGCTATATCAACAACATGATTGGTAAAGGCATTACCTTTCGTATTATGGCCATTCTCCCGTAGAAGATCGGTTGGTTGATACTTGGAAGAGTAATTCAACAAAAAAATATGCAACGATATTCCTAGTTACTAGTATTAGATCACATTCGTTTTATTTAAATGTGCAATAATAAACGGGTATATCTACATTCGAAAGCGACCGTATGCGTTCTCAAGACCGCTGTATTTCATTGGCTTTAGCAGCTACCTCAAGCAGAGCGAGAAAGCCACGTTCATATCGGAGTTGTATCCCCTATGTATCCAGCAGTTCTTCTCTCCCTCCTATTAGATCAGAGCGGACAAAACAAATTCTCCATCTCTCAGCCGCAATTCAATTCCAGATGACCTCAATTTTACTCCATCTCCATGCGATTACTCAGCTACAGTTGTATTACGATGTGAACACAGAAAGAGCAAGACATCCACTGCGGTTCAATTCTCGTTCACTCGTCTGTTCCAATGACTCCGTTCGAATCGAATTCGCTTTTGTTATCCACAAAACAGCAGACAGAAAATGACAGCACAATGTATGTAGGAAAATACTCTCTCCTACGTGTCCACAGTCAGATGTTGCCGTTTCAGATCGCTAACATAGCCTGCATACAGCTGTTTCCCCTTGGTTCGCTTCATCCACAGATGTAAGGTTTGATGGAGCGCCGACTGTGTATCTATCTGGTTGCTAACTGCTTTAGCCAAGCTATGCGCTCCCAAACTGCGTATTGACGTGGGGCCCTCGTCAGCCAATCGCTTTTTTTCCTTCATGTTTTTTTTTTTTTTTTAATCAAAGACCTGGGGGATCCCGCCTGCTTCCACACTGTGGCGAGACCGAAGCCAGCGATAGCAGACTGGCTTCAACATTTTAAACGGATACATTGTCCAAAAATACCATGGAGTTTGGGGACATGTCACTTTTTATCCGGGGGAGAGTTGACTCAGACTGTCAACTTCACTGCCCCCTAAAATGATTCAGCTATAACATAGTAGGCTAAGAAGAGCTCTTAACGTTACTGTCTCACAGTGATGCGTTATGATTTTTTCATGTGGACAATGAACACCACTCATTTGAGCTTTTCTTAATGAGAATAATATACTTATTTGTAAATGTCAATCAGAGTACTTCTATTGAAATAGCATTACAAATAAATAAATCTGATATAGCACCTGCGAAAAGTGCTTGTTTCCAGATGTTGGGATGGAGAGCCTGGAAGGAGGAAGTATAATCCGAGTATATTGACATTCATGATGTTTTGAAATCCATTTAAATTATATAAAGTCTCTGAAATATATACTGTATATATTACTTTGTGTGTTGTTCGAGTTGTGTGTCTGTCAAATTTAAAGTCCAGGTTCATCATTAAAAGCTAATCGTTTGGTCAGTGCAAATGTACTGCACTACAATTCCCAAGCACAACATTGACACACCGCGCGAGATCCACAAGGGGATTTTAGTTTTCATCGGATAATGATGTGTAAACCAGCCTAATGCGTTTGGCCCCATTCTTTCATTATAATGGATTGTCTTTGTCTGAAAGTTGGTTGAATAAGGAATTGGAAACGTTTACATATTTGTCTTATTGTTTGTGAAAGTCATTGTATTACGTCACAGTATTGTTAATAACGTGCAAATCTTTCATCCTCTTTCAGAAGTAGGCTAGTTTGAAAATGTGTATTTATAGGGTGGTACAATTTCCTGCATTTTTCACATAGTTTTAAAAGACATACACCGACTTCCATAGGCTACCAGAAGTCCAGAACAATTTACAACCACTCTGACATGAAATTTGTCATAACACCAGAACTGATCATGAGTTTTTAATGATGAGAACCAGCTTTGGCCTGAGAATGCCTCTAGCGTCTCACTGAGACAGCCATAAAGTAGCTTCTCAACAGAAAATTACCATGTCAACTGGGTTGATTTATTCTCTTCAAGTTGTCCCATATGCAGCCGCTAACAATGGGATAGCCCTCTTTTGTAACTTCCTGTGTAAGATCCAAACCAGTCTCTTTCTTTCTCTCTCACACACAGTCTCTTCAGCAGCTCTTCTATTCAGCTGACAGTTCAATGTAGATCGATGTAGACAGCCCTCAATGTGTATGCCAAATTGCACCCTATTTCCTATATAGTGCACTACTTTTGACCAGAGCCCATAGGCTTATATAGGGAATAGGGTGTCCTTTTGAATGTAGCTTCAGTCTGTGTGGGTGTGCTCTCTGCAGCCATTCCTCTGGGACCGGAGCTGCTCTCTTACCAAGCCTCAGCAGCTTGTCTGGGTAGTGCTGCTGACTGAGAGGTGCAGACGATGCAGTTGGCTCCCCTACGCTTTGACCAACGCTGGGCTCCGATGCCAAGTGTCCAACAGGTGTCCAAGTGGCTTGAGAAATAGAAGCTCTGCCTGAATGGGATCTCTCCTAACGCAGACAGGAAGCAGTCGGGAAATATAAAGACAGAAGCTATCACTACAATAATTAACAATGTAACATGTTTTGGTTGATATAGTAATAACAATATCTGTATTGTTGTCTATAAGGAGGGAACTTTGTATTTTTATATTAAATATTGTTTTATATTTAACATATTTATTACTGTTAAATGTTTAGTGGGCAAGTTAATTCAGGCAAAAACAACTTGTCTGTAAGTCAAAGGCGAACCCTTAATAGAAGCTAGATGATGTACTAGATTGGGTAATGTTGGTGTTTTTCTCTATAGAGAAACCCTGTCATATTTAAACCCTTGTCCTAACACATATTTCCTGTTGGTGCAGAGTTGAGCAGGAAGTCAATAGCCTTTGAAGGCAGAAACGGTGGCACACACATACAGTACACACGCACAGGGAGACACACTCACATACAGTCACACACATGTATGCATGCACACACACACACACACATATTGTACTCAAGCCAGCTCTAGTTGCAAAAAATAAATGTGTCACTGAAGTCAACACTGTAAATTCCAATAAAGTTACGCAATATTTTTGACTGTGGATTTTAACAGGTAAAATATATTTTGGACTGCAGTTTTAATACAATCTAAACTTCAGCAATATTTGTGACTATCTTTTGATCATTTTTTCAAGTGTAGGGTTAGCGTACTGTGGGTTTAGCGTAGGGTTAGTGTAGTGTGGGGTTAGTGTAGGGTTAGTGTAGTGTGGAGTTAGTGTAGTGTAGGGTTATTGTAGTGTGGGGTTAGTGTAGGGTTTGTGTAGTGTGGGGTTAGGGTTAGTGTAGTGTAGGGTTTGTGTAGTGTGGGTTTAGTGTAGTGTGAGATTAGTGTAGTGTAGGGTTAGTGTAGTGTGGTGTTAGTGTATGGTGTAGTTAGTGAAGTGTAAGGTTAGTGTAGTGTAGAGTTAGTGTAGTGTAGAGTTAGTGTAGTGTAGGGTTAGTTTAGTGTGGTGTTAATGTAGTGTGGGGTTAGTGTAGTGTAGGGTTAGTGTAGTGTAGAGTTAGTGTAGTGTGGAGTTAGTGTAGTGTGGTGTTAATGTAGTGTGGGGGTAGTGTAGGGTTAGTGTAGTGAGGGGTTAATGCCGTCCCTAGGAGGGGTGCGTCACTTGAATGGGTTGAGTCACTGACGTGATCTTCCTGTCTGGGTTCGGCACCCCCCTTGTGTTGTGCCGTGGCGGAGATCTTCATGGGCTATACTCAGCCTTGTCTCAGGATGGTAAGTTGGTGGTTGAAGATATCCTTCTACTGGTGTGGGGGCTGTGCTTTAGCAAGTTGGGTGGAGTTATACCCTGCCTGTTTGGCCCTGTCCAGGGGTATCGTCGGATGGGGCCACAGTGTCTCCCAACCCCTCCTGTCTCAGCCTCCAGTATTTATGCTGCAGTAGTTTATGTGTCAGGGGGGCTAGGGTCAGTCTGTTATATCTGGAGTATTTCTCCTGTCTTATCCAGTGTCTTGTGTGAATTTAAGTATGCTCTCTCTAATTCTCTCTTTCTCTCTCTCGGAGGACCTGAGCCCTAGGACCATGCCTCAGGACTACCTGGCCTGATGACTCCTTGCTGTCCCCAGTCCACCTGGCCGTGCTGCTGCTCCAGTTTCAACTGTTCTGCCTGCGGCTATGGAATCCTGACCTGTTCACTGGACGTGCTACCTGTCCCAGACCTGCTGTTTTCAACTCTCTTGAGACAGCAGGAGCGGTAGAGATACTCTGAATGATCGGCTATGAAAATTCAACTGACATTTACTCCTGAGGTGCTGACCTGTTGCACCCTCGACAACCAGTGTGATTATTATTATTTGACCCTGCTGGTCATCTATGCACATTTGAATATCTTGGCCATGTTCTGATATAATCTCCACCCAGCACAGCCAGAAGAGGACTGGCCACCCCTCATAGCCTGGTTCCTCTCTAGGTTTCTTCCTATGTTCTGGCCTTTCTAGGGAGTTTTTCCTAGCCACCATGCTTCTACACCTGCATTGCTTGCTGTTTGGGGTTTTAGGCTGGGTTTCTGTACAGCACTTTGTGACATCAGCTGATGTAAGAATGGTTTTATAAATACATTTGATTGATTGATTGATGATTGGGAGTCCCATAGGGCGGTGCATAATTGGCCCAGCGTCGTCCGGGTTAGGGTTTGGCGGGGTGGGCCGTCACTGTAAGTAAGAATTTGTTCTTAACTGACTTGCCTAGTTAAATAAAGGTTAAATAAAACATGGAAAAATAGTGGTGTATGGTTAGTGTAGTGTATGGTTAGTGTAGTGTATGGTTAGTGTAGTGTATGGTTAGTGTAGTGTGGGTTTAGTGTAGTGTGAGATTAGTGTAGTGTGGGGTTAGTGTAGTGTATGGTTAGTGTAGTGTATGGTTAGTGTAGTGTATGGTTAGTGTAGTGTATGGTTAGTGTAGTGTGGGTTTAGTGTAGTGTGAGATTAGTGTAGTGTGGGGTTAGTGTAGTGTATGGTTAGTGTAGTGTATGGTTAGTGTAGTGTGGGTTTAGTGTAGTGTGAGATTAGTGTAGTGTGGGGTTAGTGTAGTGTATGGTTAGTGTAGTGTACGGTTAGTGTAGTGTGGGTTTAGTGTAGTGTGAGATTAGTGTAGTGAATGGTTAGTGTAGTGTATCGTTAGTGTAGTGTGGGTTTAGTGTAGTGTGAGATTAGTGTAGTGTATGGTTAGTGTAGTGTATGGTTAGTGTAGTGTGGGTTTAGTGTAGTGTGAAATTAGAGTAGTGTAGGGTTAGTGTAGTATATGGTTAGTGTAGTGTATGGTTAGTGTAGTGTGGGGTTAGTGTAGTGTATGGTTAGTGTAGTGTATGGTTAGTGTAGTGTGGGTTAGTGTAGTGTAGTGTATGGTTAGTGTAGTGTATGGTTAGTGTAGTGTGGGTTAGTGTAGATTATGGTTAGTGTAGTGTATGGTTAGTGTAGTGTATGGTTAGTGTAGTGTGGGTTTAGTGTAGTGTGAGATTAGTGTAGTGTAGGATTAGTGTAGTGTATGGTTAGTGTAGTGTATTGTTAGTGTAGTGTATGGTTAGTGTAGTGTATGGTTAGTGTAGTGTGGGGTTAGTGTAGTGTATGGTTAGTGTAGTGTGGGTTAGTGTAGTGTGGGTTTACTGCAGTGTATGGCTAGTGTAGTGTGGGTTTACTGTAGTGTATGGTTAGTGTAGTGTGGGTTTACTGTAGTATATGGTTAGTGTAGTGCATGGTTAGTGTAGTGTGGGTTGGTGTAGTGTGGGTTTACTGTAGTGTATGGTTAGTGTCTGGTAGGATTAGTGTGTGGTGGGTTTGGTGTAGTGTATGGTTAGTGTCTGGTAGGATCAGTGTGTGGTGGGTTTGGTGTAGTGTATGGTTAGTGTCTGGTAGGATTAGTGTGTGGTGGGTTTAGTGTAGTATATGGTTAGTGTAGTGTATGGTTAGTGTAGTGTATGGTTAGTGTCTGGTAGGATTAGTGTAGTGTGGATTTAGTGTAGTGTATGGTTAGTGTCTGGTAGGATTAATGTGTGGTGGGTTTAGTGTAGTGTATGGTTAGTGTAGTGTATGGTTAGTGTAGTGTATGGTTAGTGTCTGGTAGGATTAGTGTAGTGTGGGTTTAGTGTAGTGTATGGTCAGTGTCTGGTAGGATTAGTGTAGTGTATGGTTAGTGTCTGGTAGGATTAGTGTAGTGTATGGTTAGTGTCTGGTAGGATTAGTGTAGTGTATGGTTAGTGTCTGGTAGGATTAGTGTAGTGTATGGTTAGTGTCTGGTAGGATTAGTGTAGTGTATGGTTAGTGTCTGGTAGGATTAGTGTAGTGTATGGTTAGTGTCGTGTGGGTTTACTGTAGTGTATGGTTAGTGTAGTGCATGGTTAGTGTAGTGTGGATTAGTGTAGTGTGGGTTTACTGTAGTGTATGGTTAGTGTCTGGTAGGATTAGTGTGTGGTATGTTTGGTGTAATGTATGGTTAGTGTCTGGTAGGATCATTGTGTGGTGGGTTTGGTGTAGTGTATGGTTAGTGTCTGGTAGGATAAGTGTGTGGTGGGTTTAGTGTAGTGTATGGTTAGTGTAGTGTATGGTTAGTGTCTGGTAGGATTAGTGTAGTGTGGATTTAGTGTAGTGTATGGTTAGTGTCTGTTAGGATTAGTGTAGTGTATGGTTAGTGTCTGGTAGGATTAGTGTAGTGTATGGTTAGTGTATGGTAGGATTAATGTAGTGTATGGTTAGTGTCTGGTAGGATTAGTGTAGTGTATGGTTAGTGTCTGGTATGATTAGTGTAATGTATGGTTAGTGTATGGTAGGATTAGTGTAGTGTATGGTTAGTATAGTGTGGGTTTACTGTAGTGTATGGTTAGTGTAGTGTGGGTTAGTGTAGTGTATGGTTAGTGTATGGTAGGATTAGTGTAGTGTATGGTTAGTGTAGTGCATGGTTAGTGTATGGTAGGATTAGTGTAGTGTGGGTTTAGTGTAGTGTATGGTTAGTGTATGGTAGGATTAGTGTACTTTTTACCAGAGCCCTATTCCCTATATAGTGCACTACTTTTTACCAGAGCCCTATTCCCTATATAGTAGACTACTTTAGACCAGAGCCCTATTCCCTATATAGTGCACTACTTTTTACCAGAGCCCTATTCCCTATATAGTAGACTACTTTAGACCAGAGCCCTATTCCCTATATAGTAGACTACTTTAGACCAGAGCCCTATTCCCTATATAGTGCACTACTTTAGACCAGAGCCCTATTCCCTATATAGTGCACTACTTTAGACCAGAGCCCTATTCCCTATATAGTAGACTACTTTTTACCAGAGCCCTATTCCCTATATAGTGCACTACTTTTTACCAGAGCCCTATTCCCTATATAGTAGACTACTTTAGACCAGAGCCCTATTCCCTATATAGTAGACTACTTTAGACCAGAGCCCTATTCCCTATATAGTAGACTACTTTAGACCAGAGCCCTATTCCCTATATAGTAGACTACTTTAGACCAGAGCCCTATTCCCTATATAGTGCACTACTTTTTACCAGAGCCCTATTCCCTATATAGTAGACTACTTTAGACAAGGGCCTGTAGTGCAGCCCTAAACTGTTCACAGGATAACTCACTCAAATAGACAAAGGGAACCAGAAGGCTTCTGCAGAAGAAAATGCAGCGATAAGAAATGTGTCAAATGGACACTGAGTCTACAAAACATTATGAACACCTTTGCCCTTAGAATAGCCTCAATTCATTGGGGCACGAACTCTACAAGGTGTCGACAGCCTTCCACGGGGATGCTGGCCCATGTTGACTCCAATGCTTCCCACAGTTGTCCAGTTGGCTGGATGGCCTTTGGGTGGTGTTGCATTCTTGATACACACCAGAAACTGTTGAGCGTGAAAAACCCAGCAGCGTTGCAGTTCTTGACACAAACCGGTGCGCCTGAGAACTACTACCATACCCCGTTCAAAGGCACTTACATTTTCTGTCTTGCCCATTCACCCTCTGAATGACACACATACACAATCCATGTCTCAATTGTCTCAAGGCTTAAATCCATCATAGCTCATCATAGCATAGAGAAAATGTTCACTTGTGTTATTATAAAATCAACACAGATTTGGTGCAGGGATCTTTTTAAATATAATATTTTTGAAAAGCAAGTGATCTGTTCAGTATTTGGGAAGGGGAGACTTAGTCCGTTGTACAACTGAATGCATTCAACCAAGATGTGTCTTCCGTATTTAAACCCTCTGAATCAGAGAGGTGCACGGGGCGGCCTTCGTCGACTTCATCGGCGTCCGGGGAACAGTTGTCGGGTGTTAACTGCCTTGCTCAAGGGCACAATGGCAGATTTGTCCACCTTGCCAGATTAGGGATTTGAACCAGCAACCTTTCGGTTACTGGCTAAACGCGCTTAAAAACCTGAAGCGACTCTTAAAGGAAAACACCACCCAAAAACGATCTTTTGGTATTTGTTTCATTAGTCCATTGTTGCTTTAGGCCCAAAACTGTTTTGCATGTCAGCAATCAAGTTTTCAAGATATATAACTTTCAAAAAACAGAAATACAGCCGATATGCAAAATACATCATACCGGCTGTATTTCTGTTTTTTGAAAGTTACATATCTTGAAAACTTAATTGCTGACATGCAAAACATTTTTGGGACTACATCAACAATGGACTAATGAAACAAATACCAAAATATCGTTTTTGGGTGGAATTTTCCTTTAATGCATAGTACATAGTGCACAGTACATAGTACATAGTACATAGTACATAGTACATAGTGCACAGTACATAGTACATAGTACATAGTACATAGTACATAGTGCACAGTACATAGTACATAGTACATAGTACATAGTACATAGTACATAGTACATAGTGCACAGTACATAGTACATAGTACATAGTACATAGTACATAGTACATTTCCTTTTATGATGCAATGGTTAAATGCCCACTGTTTTCACTTTCCTCCACTTGTGTAGAGTGCAATAACGAAGAGCACTGCAGGTGAGGAACTAGGCTGCTGCATTGAGCACTGAGCTCTGGTGAGGCAGAGTCAAACAGCACATGATTTTCCTGTTCTGCGAGGACATGAAAAACTCATTTAAACTAAAACTCAGAAAGCATTAAGTAAACGAACTGTCAATGGTCATTTGTGCCCGTCCCCCTCCTTTTCACAATACCTATTTACTCCCTCTTTAAACCTTCACTAACCCCTCTGAATCTCAGTGACTCTTTGTCTTCTAGAATGTGCTTGAGGGCCTCTCACGTCAGTCAATACATTAGGGCTGGTTGGTGGTTATTGGCTTTTGCGTCCTAAATGTCACCCTCTTCCTTATGTAGTGAATATTCCTTATGTAGTGAGTATTCCTTATGTAGTGAATATTCCTTATGTAGTGAATATTCCTTATGTAGTGAATATTCCTTATGTAGTGAGTATTCCTTATGTAGTGAATATTCCTTATGTAGTGAATATTCCTTATGTAGTGAATATTCCTTATGTAGTGAGTATTCCTTATGTAGTGAATATTCCTTATGTAGTGAATATTCCTTATGTAGTGAGTATTCCTTATGTAGTGAATATTCCTTATGTAGTGAATATTCCTTATGTAGTGAATATTCCTTATGTAGTGAATATTCCTTATGTAGTGAGTATTCCTTATGTAGTGAGTATTCCTTATGTAGTGAATATTCCTTATGTAGTGAATATTCCTTATGTAGTGAATATTCCTTATGTAGTGAGTATTCCTTATGTAGTGAATATTCCTTATGTAGTGAGTATTCCTTATGTAGTGAATATTCCTTATGTAGTGAGTATTCCTTATGTAGTGAATATTCCTTATGTAGTGAATATTCCTTATGTAGTGAATATTCCTTATGTAGTGAATATTCCTTATGTAGTGAGTATTCCTTATGTAGTGAGTATTCCTTATGTAGTGAATATTCCTTATGTAGTGAATATTCCTTATGTAGTGAGTATTCCTTATGTAGTGAATATTCCTTATGTAGTGAGTATTCCTTATGTAGTGAATATTCCTTATGTAGTGAATATTCCTTATGTAGTGAATATTCCTTATGTAGTGAATATTCCTTATGTAGTGAGTATTCCTTATGTAGTGAATATTCCTTATGTAGTGAATATTCCTTATGTAGTGAATATTCCTTATGTAGTGAATATTCCTTATGTAGTGAATATTCCTTATGTAGTGAGTATTCCTTATGTAGTGAATATTCCTTATGTAGTGAATATTCCTTATGTAGTGAGTATTCCTTATGTAGTGAATATTCCTTATGTAGTGAGTATTCCTTATGTAGTGAATATTCCTTATGTAGTGAATATTCCTTATGTAGTGAATATTCCTTATGTAGTGAGTATTCCTTATGTAGTGAATATTCCTTATGTAGTGAGTATTCCTTATGTAGTGAGTATTCCTTATGTAGTGAATATTCCTTATGTAGTGAGTATTCCTTATGTAGTGAATATTCCTTATGTAGTGAGTATTCCTTATGTAGTGAATATTCCTTATGTAGTGAGTATTCCTTATGTAGTGAATATTCCTTATGTGGACCCGTAAGGCTCACTGCTATTTGGGATGTGCCCATGGTGACGTGGGGTTTGGTACATGTTTTATTTTCACTGCACACAGAGGTTAGCAACACTCTGAAAACATTAGAAAACACAGTAACCACCTCGTTTATTTTTCTTTCACAGATGCCCTCCCTCCCTCCCTCCCTCCCTCCCTCCCTCCCTCCCTCCCTCCCTCCCTCCCTCCCTCCCTTTCTCCTCACACCCTGTTCTCTCTTTCTTATCATGCGTGACACACGTGTTCGTTGTGTGGTCTTTCTCTCACTATACACCTTGTGAGGGCTATGACGCCTCCAGCACCCCCTTAACCCAGCCAAATGATGAATGATGATGTGGAAAGTGGCAATTCATGAAATATCTGTTTTAGATTTGGTATAGGACCCCCCCCCCTGTGGTTTTAGACTTGGTATAGGACCCCAGTGGTCTGTTTTAGACTTGGTTTAGGACCCCAGTGGTCTGTTTTAGACTTGGTATAGGACCCCAGTGGTCTGTTTTAGACTTGGTATAGGACCCCAGTGGTCTGTTTTAGACTTGGTATAGGACCCCAGTGGTCTGTTTTAGACTTGGTATAGGACCCCAGTGGTCTGTTTTAGACTTGGTATAGGACCCAGTGGTGTTCCCTACCTTAGTGCATGTCTTTGACTTTGTTGTTTCCTGTCTACTGTGGGCAGCAACATGTTGTTTCCTGTCTACTGTGGCGAGCAACATGTTGTTTCCTGTCTACTGTGGGCAACGGCATGTCGTTTCCTGTCTACTGTGGGCAACGGCATGTTGTTTCCTGTCTACTGTGGGCAACGGCGTGTTGTTTCCTGTCTACTGTGGGCAACGGCATGTTGTTTCCTGTTTACTGTGGGCAACAACATGTTGTTTCCTGTCTACTGTGGGCAACAGCATGTTGTTTCCTGTCTACTGTGGGCAACAGCATGTTGTTTCCTGTCTACTGTGGGCAACAGCATGTTGTTTCCTGTCTACTGTGGGCAACAGCATGTTGTTTCCTGTCTACTGTGGGCAATGGCAAGTTGTTTTCTGTCTACTGTGGGCAACTGATTTGCCCTGCACTCTCTTCCAGTATTGGTTAACAAAGGCTATTTTCTGTATGGACTGGGTTGAAGGAGATAGGTAGCTAACACGATGACTGTATGTTACAAACCACAAGCTATACCAGGAAATTAGGGGGCTAAACTTCAGTGATCGAAAGGGAAGTGATGAACGTTAAAGCTTATGCAACAAATTGTTCGACATCTTGGAGAAACTAGGAAATAATTTAGAATCGCGAAATAAGCAGTTTGATATGTCGACACAGACGGATGTAAGAACATCCTCAGTCTTATGATGTCAACTTCACTTTCCCTTGTGGCTGTAAGGAGGATGTATTGCTGCAGTGATCATGTTGCAGTGACGGACGTGTCACTTCCTCTTGGTTAGTTGTATTACAAGAGAGGATGAGGATGTGATGGAGGAATGTTAGTTAAAGTTAAAGATATCCTTAGTCAGCTGCTTGGATCTGTATTACTCACCATGATTGTCTTAGTTATTACTCTATAACTCTATTAACTAAATACTAACTTGCTTTGGTTAAAAGCAGTAGCATGGCCTGGGGCAGCAGGGTAGCCTAGTGTGTTGGAGTAGTAACTGGAAGGTTGCAAGTTCAAACCCCTGAGCTGACAAGGTAAAAATCTGTCGTTCTGCCCCTGAACAAGGCAGTTAACCCACTGTTCCTAGGCCGTCATTGAACATAATAAATTGTTCTTTAACTTGCCTAGTTAAATAAAGGTTTTCAAAAATAATAATCTGCTTAATGGCATATTTATTTAAAACACCTGCAGTGACTCTTCTCACCAGCTGGGGGCAGAAGAGAGTCCAAAGACAAAACGCACTGAGTTTCATGTTTCCCCCATGGGGTGCCATTATTTTACACACATGGGGGAAATTACCTGCACGTGTACATGTTGCAACATTTTAAGCAATTATAGTCAATTAGGCATTTTTCCCTGTGGTTGGAGTAGCTTTGAAAAGGTAATTGCTTCAAACAGTAATTGCACAGGAACGCCTGAGGTCTGTGACTGCATTAGCTATAGAAGAGATACGTATTATCTGAGGGGGACAATGGGACCTTAATATTATCTAAACCAGGTTGTTGTCTCATCTTTAAGTTAGGATATATATTTTCTCACGACCCACAACTGTTATCTTGTGCCGTGTGGTTGTAGCATTTCCTATAAATTGCCCTCACAGATCCAACACACAGGATGCAGGTTCACCTGTGGCTTTCAGTTCAGCAGATGTCCATAACAGCAGACAGATACATCAGGGGATTACATTTGGCCTCTTTGAAAATATTAAATATCCTTGATTTTGTTTTGCACAAATATCTTTTTGTTTTGTTTTTGTATCAATGGGGCCAGAAATTTATAGTTTTCTGCATTCACTTTGGGAGCAATTCATTTACATGGTAGTTGAAGCTTCTTAAAAGGCCATAGTGGGTTTCTCTCCAAAACACAATGCTTTCATTTTCCCTGGACGTGTGTGTGTGTGTGTGTGTGTGTGTGTATGCGTGTGTGTGTGTGTGTGTGTGTGTGTGTATGGTGTGTGTGTGTGTGTGTGTGTGTGTGTGTGTGTATGGTGTGTGTGTGTGTGTGTGTGTGTGTGTGTATGGTGTGTGTGTGTATGGTGTGTGTGTGTGTGTGTGTGTGTGTGTGTATGGTGTGTGTGTGTGTGTGTGTGTGTGTGTGTGTGTGTGTATGGTGTGTGTGTGTGTGTGTGTGTGTGTGTGTATGGTGTGTGTGTGTATGGTGTGTGTGTGTGTGTGTGTGTGTGTGTGTATGGTGTGTGTGTGTGTGTGTGTGTGTGTGTGTGTATGGTGTGTGTGTGTGTGTGTGTGTGTGTGTGTGTGTATGGTGTGTGTGTGTGTGTGTGTGTGTGTGTGTGTGTGTGTGTGTGTGTGTGTGTGTGTGTGTGTATGGTGTGTGTGTGTGTGTGTGTGTGTGTGTGTGTGTGTGTGTGTGTGTGTGTATGGTGTGTGTGTGTGTGTGTGTGTGTGTGTGTGTGTGTATGGTGTGTGTGTATGGTGTGTGTGTGTGTGTGTATGGTGTGTGTGTTGTGTGTGTGTGTGTGTGTATGGTGTGTGTGTGTGTGTGTGTGTGTATGGTGTGTGTGTGTGTGTGTGTGTATGGTGTGTGTGTGTGTGTGTGTGTGTGTGTGTATGGTGTGTGTGTGTGTGTGTGTGTGTGTGTGTATGGTGTGTGTGTGTGTGTGTGTATGGTGTGTGTGTGTGTGTGTGTGTGTGTATGGTGTGTGTGTGTGTGTGTGTGTGTGTATGGTGTGTGTGTGTGTGTGTATGGTGTGTGTGTGTGTGTGTGTGTGTATGGTGTGTGTGTGTGTGTGTGTATGGTGTGTGTGTGTGTGTGTGTGTGTGTGTTTGTGTGTGTGTGTATGGTGTGTGTGTGTGTATGGTGTGTGTGTGTGTGTGTGTGTGTGTGTGTATGGTGTGTGTGTGTGTGTGTGTGTGTGTGTGTGTGTGTGTCTTCCTGTCGACCTGCAGGCTCCTCAGGTCATTGTCAAACCCAGTGACACTGATCCAGCCCTGTGACTCACTTCCTGCTATGATATGCAATGTGATCATTATGTAACCTGTACATTCCCTCTACGCTTCCTGTGGATAATGCACTTTAGTTTATGTTTATTCCTGAAAGTGGGCCTGAAAGTGGGCCTGGAAGTGGGCCTGAAAGTGGGCCTGGAAGTGGGCCTGAAAGTGGGCCTGAAAGTGGGCCTGAAAGTGGGCCTGAAAGTAGGCCTGAAAGTGGGCCTGAAAGTGGGCCTGAAAGTGGGCCTGAAAGTGGGCCTGAAAGTGGGCCTGAAAGTGGGCCTGAATGTGGGCCTGAAAGTGGGCCTGAAAGTGGGCCTGAAAGTAGGCCTGAATGTGGGCCTGAAAGTGGGCCTGAAAGTGGGCCTGAATGTGGGCCTGAAAGTGGGCCTGAAAGTGGGCCTGACAATGCAATGAGTTGAAGTCAGTAGTTAACATCAGTTACCATCATTCATCAACGGGACCTATACACTGTCACACACACTGTCACACACACTGTCACACACACTGTCACACACACACTGTCACACACACTGTCACACACTGTAACACACACTGTCACACACACTGTCACACACTGTCACACACACTGCCACACACACTGTCACACACTGTCACACACACTGTCACACACTGTCACACACTGTCACACACTGTCACACACACTGTCACACACTGTCACACACATTTTCACACACACTGTCACACACACTGCCACACACACTGTCACACACACTGTCACACACTGTCACACACATTTTCATACACACTGCCACACACACTGTCACACACACTGTCACACACTGCCACACACACTGTCACACACACTGCCACACACACTGTCACACACACTGTCACACACTGTCACACACATTTTCATACACACTGCCACACACACTGTCACACACACTGTCACACACTGTCACACACACTGTCACACACACTGTCACACACACTGCCACACACTCTGTCACACACACTGTCACACACTGTCACACACTGTCACACACTGTCACAGACACTGTCACACATTTTCACACACACTGTCACACACACTGTCACACACTGTCACACACTGTCACACACACTGTCACACACACTGTCACACACACTGTCACACACTGTCACACACACTGTCACACACTGTCACACACTGTCACACACTGTCACACACTGCCACACACATTTTCACACACACTGTCACACACTGTCACACACATTTTCACACACACTGTCACACACACTGTCACACACTGTCACACACACTGTCACACACTGTCACACACATTTTCACACACACTGTCACACACTGTCACACACATTTTCACACACACTGTCACACACTGTCACACACACTGTCACACACACTGCCACACACACTGCCACACACATTTTCACACACACTGTCACACACACTGCCACACACACTGTCACACACACTGTCACACACACTGTCACACACACTACCACACACACTGTCACACACACTGCCACACACACTGTCACACACACTGTCACACACACTGCTCATTTGTCACGACGCAGAAACAAAACATTTGTGCACAGAAAGACTGAACTAGCGGTAATGTAGAGGGTGATTGGTCTGCATGACAAGGGAAGGAGGTTCCTCACCCGTTGAACAGGGAAGTGTAGCAGCGTGGTTGTGACAAAGTCCCCACATCAAAGATATAGCATGTGTGTGTGTGTGTGTGTGTGTGTGTGTGTGTGTGTGCGCCTCCCTGTCAAAGGCAACTGTACTGACACATTGATGGACAGTGTTTATGTCATGCCTAGTATATGACAGATGCAGTCACCTTTTAGAGTGTGTGCTGTGCGAGTATGTTGTGCTGTGGGAGTATGTTGTGCTGTGGGAGTATGTTGTGCTGTCGGAGTATGTTGTGCTATGGGAGTATGTTGTGCTGTGGGAGTATGTTGTGCTGTGGGAGTATGTTGTGCTGTGGCAGTATGTTGTGCTGTGGGAGTATGTTGTGCTGTGGGAGTATGTTGTGTTGTGGGAGTATGTTGTGCTGTGGGAGTATGTTGTGTTGTGGGAGTATGTTGTGTTGTGGGAGTATGTTGTGCTGTGGGAGTATGTTGTGCTGTGGAGGTATGTTGTGTTGTGGGAGTATGTTGTGCTGTGGGAGTATGTTGTGCTGTGGGAGTATGTTGTGCTGTGGGAGTATGTTGTGCTGTGGGAGTATGTTGTGCTGTGGGAGTATGTTGTGCTGTGGCAGTATGTTGTGCTGTGGGAGTATGTTGTGCTGTGGGAGTATGTTGTGCTGTGGGAGTATGTTGTGTTGTGGGAGTATGTTGTGCTGTGGGAGTATGTTGTGCTGTGGGAGTATGTTGTGTTGTGGGAGTATGTTGTGCTGTGAGAGTATGTTGTGTTGTGGGAGTATGTTGTGCTGTGGGAGTATGTTGTGCTGTGGGAGTATGTTGTGCTGTGGGAGTATGTTGTGCTGTGGGAGTATGTTGTGCTGTGGGAGTATGTTGTGTTGTGGGAGTATGTTGTGCTGTGGGAGTATGTTGTGTTGTGGGAGTATGTTGTGTTGTGGGAGTATGTTGTGTTGTGGGAGTATGTTGTGCTGTGGGAGTATGTTGTGTTGTGGGAGTATGTTGTGCTGTGGGAGTATGTTGTGTTGTGGGAGTATGTTGTGCTGTGGGAGTATGTTGTGTTGTGGGAGTATGTTGTGTTGTGGGAGTATGTTGTTTTGTGGGAGTATGTTGTGCTGTGGGAGTATGTTGTGTTGTGGGAGTATGTTGTGATGTGGGAGTATGTTGTGCTGTGGGAGTATGTTGTGCTGTGGGAGTATGTTGTGCTGTGGGAGTATGTTGTGTTGTGGGAGTATGTTGTGCTGTGGGAGTATGTTGTGCTGTGGGAGTATGTTGTGCTGTGGGAGTATGTTTTGTACAGAACCTTTACAAAGAAACAACTCATCTCCTCCCTAGGAACAGACTTGGGGTTCAGCTCATCTCCTTCCTAGGAACAGACTTGGGGTTCAGCTCATCTCCTTCCTAGGAACAGACTTGGGGTTCAGCTCATCTCCTTCCTAGGAACAGACTTGGGGTTCAGTTCATCTCCTTCCTAGGAACAGACTTGGGGTTCAGCTCATCTCCTTCCTAGGAACAGACTTGGGGTTCAGCTCATCTCCTTCCCTAGGAACAGACTTGGGGTCCAGCTCATCTCCTTCCTAGGAACAGACTTGGGGTTCAGCTCATCTCCTTCCTAGGAACAGACTTGGGGTTCAGCTCATCTCCTTCCTAGGAACAGACTTGGGGTTCAGCTCATCTCCTTCCTAGGAACAGACGTGGGGTTCAGCTCATCTCCTTCCTAGGAACAGACTTGGGGTTCAGCTCATCTCCTTCCTAGGAACAGACTTGGGGTTCAGCTCATCTCCTTCCTAGGAACAGACTTGGGGTTCAGCTCATCTCCTTCCTAGGAACAGACTTGGGGTTCAGCTCATCTCCTTCCTAGGAACAGACTTGGGGTTCAGCTCATCTCCTTCCTAGGAACAGACTTGGGGTTCAGCTCATCTCCTTCCTAGGAACAGACTTGGGGTTCAGCTCATCTCCTTCCTAGGAACAGACTTGGGGTTCAGCTCATCTCCTTCCTAGGAACAGACTTGGGGTTCAGCTCATCTCCTTCCTAGGAACAGACTTGGGGTTCAGCTCATCTCCTTCCTAGGAACAGACTTGGGGTTCAGCTCATCTCCTTCCTAGGAACAGACTTGGGGTTCAGCTCATCTCCTTCCTAGGAACAGACTTGGGGTTCAGCTCATCTCCTTCCTAGGAACAGACTTGGGGTTCAGCTCATCTCCTTCCTAGGAACAGACTTGGGGTTCAGCTCATCTCCTTCCTAGGAACAGACTTGGGGTTCAGCTCATCTCCTCCCTAGGAACAGACTTGGGGTTCAGCTCATCTCCTTCCTAGGAACAGACTTGGGGTTCAGCTCATCTCCTTCCTAGGAACAGACTTGGGGTTCAGCTCATCTCCTTCCTAGGAACAGACTTGGGGTTCAGCTCATCTCCTTCCTAGGAACAGACTTGGGGTTCAGCTCATCTCCTTCCTAGGAACAGACTTGGGGTTCAGTTCATCTCCTTCCTATGAACAGACTTGGGGTTCAGCTCATCTCCTTCCTAGGAACTGACTTGGGGTTCAGCTCATCTCCTTCCTAGGAACAGACTTGGGGTTCAGCTCATCTCCTTCCTAGGAACAGACTTGGGGTTCAGTTCATCTCCTTCCTAGGAACAGACTTGGGGTTCAGCTCATCTCCTTCCCAGGAACAGACTTGGGGTTCAGCTCATCTCCTTCCCAGGAACAGACTTGGGGTTCAGCTCATCTCCTCCCTAGGAACAGACTTGGGGTTCAGCTCATCTCCTTCCTAGGAACAGACTTGGGGTTCAGCTCATCTCCTTCCTAGGAACAGACGTGGGGTTCAGCTCATCTCCTTCCTAGGAACAGACTTGGGGTTCAGCTCATCTCCTTCCTAGGAACAGACTTAGGGTTCAGCTCATCTCCTTCCTAGGAACAGACTTGGGGTTCAGCTCATCTCCTTCCTAGGAACAGACGTGGGGTTCAGCTCATCTCCTTCCTAGGAACAGACTTGGGGTTCAGCTCATCTCCTTCCTAGGAACAGACTTGGGGTTCAGCTCATCTCCTTCCTAGGAACAGACTTGGGGTTCAGCTCATCTCCTTCCTAGGAACAGACTTGGGGTTCAGCTCATCTCCTTCCTAGGAACAGACTTGGGGTTCAGCTCATCTCCTTCCTAGGAACAGACTTGGGGTTCAGCTCATCTCCTTCCTAGGAACAGACTTGGGGTTCAGCTCATCTCCTTCCTAGGAACAGACTTGGGGTTCAGCTCATCTCCTTCCTAGGAACAGACTTGGGGTTCAGCTCATCTCCTTCCTAGGAACAGACTTGGGGTTCAGCTCATCTCCTCCCTAGGAACAGACTTGGGGTTCAGCTCATCTCATTCCTAGGAACAGACTTGGGGTTCAGCTCATCTCCTTCCTAGGAACAGACTTGGGGTTCAGCTCATCTCCTTCCTAGGAACAGACTTGGGGTTCAGCTCATCTCCTTCCTAGGAACAGACTTGGGGTTCAGCTCATCTCCTTCCTAGGAACAGACTTGGGGTTCAGCTCATCTCCTTCCTAGGAACAGACTTGGGGTTCAGCTCATCTCCTTCCTAGGAACAGACTTGGGGTTCAGTTCATCTCCTTCCTAGGAACAGACTTGGGGTTCAGCTCATCTCCTCCCTAGGAACAGACTTGGGGTTCAGCTCATCTCCTTCCTAGGAACAGACTTGGGGTTCAGCTCATCTCCTTCCTAGGAACAGACTTGGGGTTCAGCTCATCTCCTTCCTAGGAACAGACTTGGGGTTCAGCTCATCTCCTTCCTAGGAACAGACTTGGGGTTCAGCTCATCTCCTTCCTAGGAACAGACTTGGGGTTCAGCTCATCTCCTTCCTAGGAACAGACTTGGGGTTCAGCTCATCTCCTTCCTAGGAACAGACTTGGGGTTCAGCTCATCTCCTTCCCAGGAACAGACTTGGGGTTCAGCTCATCTCCTTCCTAGGAACAGACTTGGGGTTCAGCTCATCTCCTTCCTAGGAACAGACTTGGGGTTCAGCTCATCTCCTTCCTAGGAACAGATTTGTGGTTCAGCTCATCTCCTTCCTAGGAACAGACTTGGGGTTCAGCTCATCTCCTTCCTAGGAACAGACTTGGGGTTCAGCTCATCTCCTTCCAGGAACAGACTTGGGGTTCAGCTCATCTCCTTCCTAGGAACAGATTTGTGGTTCAGCTCATCTCCTTCCAGGAACTGGTGAGGTTATTGTAAGGATATGGTGTGTGGTTAGATATACTATTTGGTTACCGTTCATTCTAGTTCTGATGTGTTGTCTGTGAGATCAGGGATGCATGGAACCTTTGCTAGACAGTACAGTGTCTTCCTCCCCCCTAACACATACACATGTATAGGATTATCTGTGTGCTGCAAGCTGTGGAGAGAACAGATGCTGAACAGTAGATGTTCTCCACCCTAACACACGTGTTGTTATTGTCTGTGTGCTGCAGAACAGAGAACATACTCTCTCAGTAGGCTTATACTCTCTCTGTAGGCTTATACTCTCTCAGTAGGCTTATACTCTCTCAGTAGGCTTATAATCTCTCAGTAGGCTTATACTCTCTCAGTAGGCTTATACTCTCTCAGTAGGATTATACTCTCTCAGTAGGCTTATACTCTCTCAGTAGGCTCAGTAGGCTTATACTCTCTCAGTAGACTTATACTCTCTCTGTAGGCTTATACTCTCTCAGTAGGCTTGTACTCTCTCAGTAGGCTTATAATCTCTCAGTAGGCTTATACTCTCTCAGTAGACTTATACTCTCTCTGTAGGCTTATACTCTCTCAGTAGGCTTGTACTCTCTCAGTAGGCTTATAATCTCTCAGTAGGCTTATACTCTCTCAGTAGGCTTATACTCTCTCAGTAGGCTTATACTCTCTCAGTAGGCTTATACTCTCTCAGTAGGCTTATACTCTCTCTGTAGGCTTATACTCTCTCAGTAGGCTTATACTCTCTCTGTAGGCTTATACTCTCTCAGTAGGCTTATACTCTCTCAGTAGGCTTATACTCTCTCTGTAGGCTTATACTCTCTCAGTAGGCTTATACTCTCTCTGTAGGCTTATACTCTCTCTGTAGGCTTATACTCTCTCAGTAGGCTTATACTCTCTCTGTAGGCTTATACTCTCTCTGTAGGCTTATACTCTCTCTGTAGGCTTATCTCTCTGTAGGCTTATACTCTCTCTGTAGGCTTATACTCTCTCAGTAGGCTTATACTCTCTCTGTAGGCTTATACTCTCTCTGTAGACTTATACTCTCTCTGTAGGCTTATACTCTCTCAGTAGGCTCAGTAGGCTTATACTCTCTCAGTAGGATTATACTCTCTCAGTAGGCTTATACTCTCTCAGTAGGCTCAGTAGGCTTATACTCTCTCAGTAGGCTTATACTCTCTCAGTAGGCTTATACTCTCTCAGTAGGCTCAGTAGGCTTATACTCTCTCAGTAGTCTTATACTCTCTCAGTAGGCTTATACTCTCTCAGTAGGCTTATACTCTCTCAGTAGGCTTATACTCTCTCAGTAGGCTTATACTCTCTCAGTAGGCTTATACTCTCTCTGTAGGCTTATACTCTCTCAGTAGGCTTATACTCTCTCAGTAGGCTTATACTCTCTCAGTAGGCTTATACTCTCTCTGTAGGCTTATACTCTCTCTGTAGGCTTATACTCTCTCTGTAGGCTTATACTCTCTCTGTAGGCTTATACTCTCTCAGTAGGCTTATACTCTCTCAGTAGGCTTATACTCTCTCAGTAGGCTTATACTCTCTCTGTAGGCTTATACTCTCTCTGTAGGCTTATACTCTCTCTGTAGGCTTATACTCTCTCAGTAGGCTTATACTCTCTCTGTAGGCTTATACTCTCTCAGTAGGCTTATACTCTCTCAGTAGGCTCATACTCTCTCAGTAGGCTTATACTCTCTCAGTAGGCTTATACTCTCTCTGTAGGCTTATACTCTCTCAGTAGGCTTATACTCTCTCTGTAGGCTTATACTCTCTCAGTAGGCTTATACTCTCTCTGTAGGCTTATACTCTCTCAGTAGGCTTATACTCTCTCAGTAGGCTTATACTCTCTCAGTAGGCTTATACTCTCTCAGTAGGCTTATACTCTCTCTGTAGGCTTATACTCTCTCAGTAGGATTATACTCTCTCAGTAGGCTTATACTCTCTCTGTAGGCTTATACTCTCTCAGTAGGCTTATACTCTCTCAGTAGGCTTATACTCTCTCTGTAGGCTTATACTCTCTCTGTAGGCTTATACTCTCTCTGTAGGCTTATACTCTCTCTGTAGGCTTATACTCTCTCAGTAGGCTTATACTCTCTCAGTAGGCTTATACTCTCTCTGTAGGCTTATACTCTCTCAGTAGGCTTATACTCTCTCAGTAGGCTTATACTCTCTCAGTAGGCTTATACTCTCTCTGAACAGTTTAAAACAATAATAATAGATTGGATTGATATATATATGTTTCCAGTGCTCAAAGCACTTTACATAACGTGTGTACATACAGTATGTTATTCTGCCAAAGCTACAGTGGGATTTCCTCCTCATATACTATATCTGACCTCTGACCTCTTATTACCAGGATGAAGAGACATGAAAAACCTCCCTGGCTGTGAGGTCTTAGTACCAGGATGAGGAGACATGAAGCACCTCCCTGGCTGTGAGGTCTTAGTACCAGAAGGAGGAGACATGAAGAACCTCCCTGGCTGTGAGGTCTTAGTACCAGAAGGAGGAGACATGAAGAACCTCCCTGGCTGTGATGTCTTAGTACCAGGATGAAGAGACATGAAGAACCTGCCTGGCTGTGAGGTCTTAGTACCAGAAGGAGGAGACATGAAGAACCTCCCTGGCTGTGAGGTCTTAGTACCAGAAGGAGGAGACATGAAGAACCTCCCTGGCTGTGAGGTCTTAGTACCAGAAGGAGGAGACATGAAGAACCTCCCTGGCTGTGATGTCTTAGTACCAGGATGAAGAGACATGAAGAACCTGCCTGGCTGTGAGGTCTTAGTACCAGAATGAGGAGACATGGGCTACATCCCCATTCTCCTGAAGTGTGAACTTGTACACTTTCTTGCATGGATTTATTAACAATGGAAACTCCCTCCTGCCAATGCTTCTAGCAATCCTATCCCTTTAAATCTATGATGGGTGTGTGCAAGGGTGGAAAACTGGGACGTAGCCATACACAGGGAGTAAACAGAGAGACAGCACCACACTGTACCACGTGTCCACCATCACAACTACACACACACACACACACACACACACACACACACACACACACACACACACACACACACACACACACACACACACACACACACACACACACACACACACACACACACACACACAACGTACAGCTGTAGTGGCACCCAGTCAACCCCTCATCTCCCTGGTTGGTCCTAGTTGGCTATGGCTGGCTGGCATATAAAGGCTCTTTATGGACGAGAGGGTGTGTGTGTGTGTGTGTGTGTGTGTGTGTGTGTGTGTGTGTGTGTGTGTGTGTGTGAATGGGAGACCAGCGCAGCCTAGCATCCGACCTTTGACCTCTCTATGTCAAACGGTTGAGGCTGGCGCCTGGCCGTGACTAAACAGGGTCGTGTTCAGTAGGCACAAAACAGGAGAACATTTTCAAACTGGGGAGGTTTTTATCTGGACTAGTCCAATAACAATGCACATTTGCGTGCTGTTTTGGAACGTTATGCCCCACTGAACATGACCCTGGCTTGTGATTGGTCAATACAGTAGTAGTGATGCTACTGTCTCCACACAACAACAAAACACATGAGAAGTATTTTTTCAGTCAGCTTATCTTTATAACTGTTACAACAAGCATTTTGCTACACACGTGACTGTGATCAATAGAATGTGATGTGATTTGAACTACAAAGACCCATAAAGCTGTAGGAAGCCCCAGTCTTTCAGTCCATCACCCAGGATATTAGACTTGACAACTAGACATATTAACTGGATCCCTGGAAAGTCTTCCGCTTTGGCTTTTCCCAGAAAAAGGGGAAGGAGTATCATTTTTCTTCCCTCAAAAAAAGCTTAATCTTGGTGTTTTTCAAAGCAGGATGTAGTGAGGCTCTCTGTTGAAGCTGAACTTTGCAGCACAGCTTTTAGACCTGTACAAACAGACAGTTGTTTGACATACCTGGGTTGGTTGTGGCCTCTGATAATTGAAAAGCTTTACTGTCAACTCGAAGCCCTCCCCCCTTTCCCTCTCTGCCTTCTGCCTTCCAGAACTACCGGAACGTTCCACCTCCAGGCTCTGGAGATATTAGAATCCATTGTGTTGTGGGGACTCTTTTCTGTCTCTGTCTCAGTGCAGATAATTATAGCTATGGTTGGTTTTCCTCTTTTTGCTGACTATGAAAGAAACTAGTATCTTTTAGTTTCTGCATAACTTAGGGGCTCAGGATGAGCTTCTGTGTGTTTGTGTATTGAAAAGAGGAACAAATTAACAAAAATTACCTTCAAATGTGAAGTTCGTATTTATTTTATTTTTTCAGGTAATGATCAGTTTGAGGATTGCGGAGGCGAGGACGAGGTTGGCGCCCCTCTACCTTGACCCTGCGGCTAGCGCTGTTTGATCATAGTTGATCCGGATGTTCCCTCGGGCTGACAGGGCAACTCAAACAAAGTCAGTCTCCCTACGTCCCAGATAGCGTGCTATTCCTTACATAGTGCACTGTGGGCCCTGGTCAAAAGTAGTGCACTATGCAGGGCATAGGGTGCCATTGTCTGTTTGGCAGCCCTGTGACTGTTCCAACAGGTGGCTTGAACACACAGATTTATCATCTACAATTATCAACGCCTCTGACCCTGACCTGCCTATAACCTGTCTATGACCTGCCTATAACCTGTCTATAACATGTCTATGACCTGCCTATAAGCTGCCTATGACCTGCCTATGACCTGTCTATAACCTGTCTATGACCTGCCTATTATACCCTGATGAAGACAGCTTGCATCTGAGCTCCTAGAGTGTGCGGCTCTCTTTTATTTTCAAGTTTTCTACTCCGCTAGCCAGCACCTCGCCTAAATAGATGTGCATTTATTTTTCTTCTAGTATGACCTGACTGTGACCTAACTGGTTAATTAAAGGCCCACTCCTTCATTGGAAAACAACAAAGCAGTAGCCCTGTGTCACGCCCTGACCGTAGAGATCCTCATTATTCTCTATGTTTGGTTAGGTCAGGGTGTGACTCGGGTGGGAAAGTCTATGTTTTCTATTTCTTTGTTTTTGGCCGTGTGTGTGTGTGTGTGTGTATGTGTGTGTGTGTGTGTGTGTGTGTGTGTGTGTGTGTGTGTGTGGTTCCCAATCAGAGGCAGCTGTCTATCGTTGTCTCTGATTGGGGATCATATATAAGTTGTCATTTTCCGTGTGGGATTTGTGGGATCTTGTTTTCTGTTTAGTTGCTGTTGCCTTTATAGAACTGGGCGCTTTTGTTTTTTTTGTCTTTGTTATTTTTGTTTGGTGTCATCAATAAAAATACAATGTACGCCCTACCACGCTGCACCCTACCACGCTACACCCTACCACGCTGCACCCTACCACGCTGCGCCCTACCACGCTGCGCCCTACCACGCTGCGCCCTACCACGCTGCGCCCTACCACGCTACACCCTACCACGCTACACCCTACCACGCTGCGCCCTACCACGCTGCACCCTACCACGCTGCACCCTACCACGCTGCACCCTACCACGCTGCACCCTACCACGCTACACCCTACCACGCTACACCCTACCACGCTGCACCCTACCACGCTGCAACCTACCACGCTGCACCCTACCACGCTGCACTCTACCATGCTGCACCCTACCACGCTGCACCCTACCACGCTGCGCCCTACCACGCTGCACCCTACCACGCTGCACCCTACCACGCTGCGCCCTACCACGCTGCGCCTTGGTCTACTCAATCTGCCACGCTGCGCCTTGGTCTGCTCAATCTGCCACGCTGCGCCTTGGTCTGCTCAATCTACCACGCAGTCATTTTGTCTGCTCAATCTGCCACGCCATTCTTGGTCTGCTCAATCTACCACGCTGCGCCTTGGTCTGCTCAAT
>NC_143042.1:1485000-1497500 GCF_057628025.1 Oncorhynchus mykiss | reverse complement strand
CGATCGGCAAACATTTGACCGGTACCAGCGTAGTAAGCAACAATTAGCCATTAGCCCTTTCTGACCCCTAGCTATGATTAGCTGTTAGCCCTTTCTGACCCCTAGCTATGATTAGCTGTTAGCCCTTTCTGACCCCTACCAATGATTAGCTGTTAGCCCTTTCTGACCCCTACCTATGATTAGCTGTTAGCTCTTTCTGACCCCTACCTATGATTAGCTGTTGGCCCTTTTTGACCCCTACCTATGATTAGCTGTTAGCCCTTTCTGAACCCTAGCTATGATTAGCTGTTAGCCTTGCCTAGCCTAGCTATGTTAGCAGAATGAAGAGGGGTGATCCTGGTTAATCTTCAAGGAGTGAAGCTGTCTATTGTGCAGTGTTGAGGGTGAAGGAGGAGTGAAGCTGTCTATGGTGCAGTGTGGAGGGTGAAGGAGGAGTGCAGCTGTCTATGGTGCAGTGTGGAGGGTGAAGGAGGAGTGCAGCTGTCTATGGTGCAGTGTGGAGGGTGAAGGAGGAGTGCAGCTGTCTATGGTGCAGTGTGGAGGGTGAGGGGGAGTGAAGCTGTCTATGGTGCAGTGTGGAGGGTGAGGGGGAGTGAAGCTGTCTATGGTGCAGTGTGGGTGAAGGAGGGACCATCTCATTGCTCCATCCTGGACTAGAACCAGAGACCCTCTCGTTGCTCCATCCTGGACTAGAACCAGAGACCCTCTCGTTGCTCCATCCTGGACTAGAACCAGAGATCCTCTCGTTGCTCCATCCTGGACTAGAACCAGGGACCCTCTCGTTGCTCCACCCTGGACTAGAACCAGAGATCCTCTCGTTGCTCCATCCTGGACTAGAACCAGAGACCCTCTCGTTGCTCCATCCTGGACTAGAACCAGGGACCCTCTCGTTGCTCCATCCTGGACTAGAACCAGAGATCCTCTCGTTGCTCCATCCTGGACTAGAACCAGATACCTTCTCGTTGCTCCATCCTGGACTAGAACCAGAGATCCTCTCGTTGCTCCATCCTGGACTCGAACCAGAGACCATCTTGTTGCTCCATCCTGGACTAGAACCAGAGACCCTCTCGGTGCTCCATCCTGGACTAGAACCAGGGACCCTCTCGGTGCTCCATCCTGGACTAGAACCAGGGACCCTCTCGTTGCTCCATCCTGGACTATAACCAGAGATCCTCTCGTTGCTCCATCCTGGACTCAAACCACTCTGAGATGCTTTGTGAATACAGGCCCAGGATAATTTGCTAGCACCACTCTGTTATAATTCGATGAAAGGCTAGAGCATCTCAGCACCACCAGCCTCGTGTCATGTCTCTCTGAGAGACCGTGTCAAGTCTCAACTTGATTATCCTCTGCTTATTACCACTCAGTAAGGTCTGTGTGACGACCCGGGAGAATCACAGTTTAGTGTAAATTACAGTATGTGCTGTGTCATCTTGTGTAATTCTGTTGGCCAGGACATTCCAGGAGGGGCCTTTAGGGATTTACCATTAATCCACAAGGAGATGTTTTTAAACAGTTGGAGACTTTAAGGTCACCCTGAGGTCACTTATTTTGAACAGACAGTAAAGTTGGGTTCTTTCACTTTGACAGATTATTACTGTAAGGTAACTTTGACCTTTGATCCTGAGGTAATTCTTCAGTTGGTTCCTGAACAGGTTGAGTACATAATCTAACGTTATATATGGCTTCCAGTCATACGATCCTTTCACCTGTCAGGAGACTGCAGGGGCTGAGCCTGATTTTATATCTCCTGTATGGTTTAGTTGAGTTTAGGTTGAGGGTAGCTAACTAATTGTGTTGGTTGACGTGGTGTCTCCCTAAGACAACATAAGAGAAGACACCAACTGTCAGAAGAGATTGGCTGATTGTATTGATGTTTGAGTTCAGCATAGGTTGAGTTCAGCATAGGTTGAGTTCAGTATAGGTTGAGTTCAGCATAGGTTGAGTTCAGCATAGGTTGAGTTCAGTATAGGTTGAGTTCAGCATAGGTTGAGTTCAGTATAGGTTGAGTTCAGTATAGGTTGAGTTCAGTATAGGTTGAGTTCAGCATAGGTTGAGTTCAGTATAGGTTGAGTTCAGCATAGGTTGAGTTCAGTATAGGTTGAGTTCAGTATAGGTTGAGTTCAGTATAGGTTGAGTTCAGTGTAGGTTGAGTTCAGCATAGGTTGAGTTCAGCATAGGTTGAGTTCAGTATAGGTTGAGTTCAGTATAGGTTGAGTTCAGTATAGGTTGAGTTCAGCAAAGGTTGAGTTCAGTATAGGTTGAGTTCAGTATAGGTTGAGTTCAGTATAGGTTGAGTTCAGTATAGGTTGAGTTCAGTATAGGTTGAGTTCAGCAAAGGTTGAGTTCAGTATAGGTTGAGTTCAGTATAGGTTGAGTTCGGTATAGGTTGAGTGTATCTAACTACTGGTATATGTTTAGGCTGAATGGTTGACTTGGTGTCTCCCCAGGACCACTAACCCCTGTCCTACTGTCCCTGATTCACAGGTTGGGTATAGGTTCCGGTTGAGTTGAGTTAATTAGCTCTTTTGGCCAAACGTCTTTTGTTAGTGTCTTAATGTCCACCCACAACCAGTACCCTGTCCCTTGTCTCTGTCTTAATGTCCACTCACAACCAGTGCCCTGTCCCTTGTCTCTGTCTTAATGTCCCCTCACAACCAGTACCCTGTCCCTTGTCTCTGTCTTAATGTCCTCCCACAACCAGTACCCCTGTCCCTTGTCTCTGTCTTAATGTCCCCCCACAACCAGTACCCTGTCCCTTGTCTCTGTCTTAATATCCTCCCACAACCAGTACCCCTGTCCCTTGTCTCTGTCTTAATGTCCCCCCACAACCAGTACCCTGTCCGTTGTCTCTGTCTTAATGTCCCCCCCACAACCAGTACCCCTGTCCCTTGTCTCTGTCTTAATGTCCCCCCACAACCAGTACCCTATCCCGTGTCTCTGCCATGCGTCCTCTACTTCTAGTACCTCCAGAAATAGCTCCTAGCCTCCCCTGGCTTCTCCTGGTCAGTCGACACATTCTGAGTGTCCCTGGGAAGTATAGAGAGATGCTCAGCATTTCTCAGAACAACCCAGCCAAACCCAGCCAGTCCCCATTCAGACCCAGCCCTACTGGCACTGTGGTGACACTGTGACCCACTACTGACACACTGAGCAGGGAACCCTGCCACAGCAGAACAGATACCTCTACTACAATGTTAGTCATTAGCAATACTGGACATCTGAGTTGTAGGCTATGCTGATGTACTATCACCCCTACCAGATGATCTATATTCCACCCATTTGGTCGAGGTTACCAGTCTAGTTGGACTATTCCACCCATTTGGTCCAATTTACCAGTCTAGTTGGACTATTCCACCCATTTGGTCCAGTTTACCAGTCTAGTTAGACTATTCTACCCCATTTGGTCCAGTTTACCAGTCTAGTTGGACTATTCCACCCATTTGGCCCAGTTTACCAGTCTAGTTAGACTATTCCACCCATTTGGTCGAGGTTACCAGTCTAGTTAGACTATTCCACCCATTTGGTCCAGTTTACCAGTCTAGTTGGACTATTCCACCCATTTGGTCCAGGTTACCAGTCTAGTTAGACTATTCTACCCCATTTGGTCCAGTTTACCCGTCTAGTTGGACTATTCCACCCATTTGGCCCAGTTTACCAGTCTAGTTAGACTATTCCACCCATTTGGTCCAGTTTACCAGTCTAGTTAGACTATTCCACCCATTTGGTCCAGTTTACCAGTCTAGTTGGACTATTCCACCCATTTGGCCCAGTTTACCAGTCTAGTTAGACTATTCCACCCATTTGGTCCAGTTTACCAGTCTAGTTAGACTATTCCACCCATTTGGTCCAGTTTACCAGTCTAGTTGGACTATTCCACCCATTTGGTCCAGGTTACCAGTCTAGTTAGACTATTCTACCCATTTGGTCCAGTTTACCAGTCTAGTTAGACTATTCCACCCATTTGGTCCAGTTTACCAGTCTAGTTGGACTATTCCACCCATTTGGCCCAGTTTACCAGTCTAGTTAGACTATTCCACCCATTTGGTCCAGGTTACCAGTCTAGTTAGACTATTCCACCCATTTGGTCCAGTTTACCAGTCTAGTTGGACTATTCCACCCATTTGGTCCAGGTTACCAGTCTAGTTAGACTATTCTACCCATTTGGTCGAGGTTACCAGTCTAGTTAGACTATTCTACCCATTTGGTCCAGTTTACCAGTCTAGTTAGACTATTCTACCCATTTGGTCCAGTTTACCAGTCTAGTTAGACTATTCTACCCATTTGGTCCAGGTTACCAGTCTAGTTAGACTATTCCACCCATTTGGTCCAGTTTACCAGTCTAGTTAGACTATTCTACCCATTTGGTCCAGTTTACCAGTCTAGTTAGACTATTCTACCCATTTGGTCGAGGTTACCAGTCTAGTTAGACTATTCTACCCATTTGGTCCAGTTTACCAGTCTAGTTAGACTATTCCACCCATTTGGTCCAGGTTACCAGTCTAGTTTTTTTCTCTCGTTCTGCTGTGTTGTGTGTTCTGTCGTTCTCTGTTGCTATGGTTTCAGGCTGCTCCAGGGGGCACGTTTTGTTTTCACTTCATCTTCTGGGAAGTTACTATGAAGTACTGTATGGATTTGAAGCTGTTCTGCAGGTCGGGCTGAATTTCCCAAAAACACATTGTGTGTGTGTGTGTGTGTGTGTGTGTGTGTTTGTGCACGAATGCCTGCGTCTATCAGTGTGTGCATGTGTGTGTATGTGTTTGTGCCGAAGGGCCAATAATATTTAGCATCAAACTAAGGGGGGTTGAAATGGCTGAGGATATGAGTGCTTCCAGATGTTCACTGAAAACTAAATTTATACAATTACACTGGCTGTGAAGGAGAGAGCTCTCTAACTATAAGGCTGTGAAGGAGAGAGCTCTCTAACTATAAGGCCGTGAAGGAGAGAGCTCTCTAACTATAAGGCCATGAAGGAGAGAGCTCTCTAACTATTAGGCTGTGAAGGAGAGAGCTCTCTAACTATAAGGCTGTGAAGGAGAGAGCTCTCTAACTATAAGGCCGTGAAGGAGAGAGCTCTCTAACTATAAGGCTGTGAAGGAGAGAGCTCTCTAACTATAAGGCTGTGAAGGGGAGAGCTCTCTAACTATAAGGCCGTGAAGGAGAGAGCTCTCTAACTATAAGGCCGTGAAGGAGAGATCTCTCTAACTATAAGGCTGTGAAGGAGACTATTAGATCATGCATGAGGATAGATGTAATGTTCATGGGGAGAACATTTTGCTTATATTTCTCCCCCCGTTCCCAAAGGCACCACACATGGGTGCCAACATAACTTGAAATCATTTCAAAGGCTTAATCTGTGCTCGATTGAGCTTGCCTGTTGCAATGGAACCAATAGGGGCGGCAGGTAGCCTAGTGGTAGCCTAGTGGTTAGAGCGTTGGGCCAGTAACAGAAATGTTGCTAGATTGAATCCCCGAGCTGACAAGGTCAAATCTGTCATTCTGCTCCTGAACAAGGCAGTTAACCCACTGTTCCTAGTCCGTCATTGTAAATGAGAATTTGTTCTTAACTGACTTGCCTAGTTAAATAAAATAAAACATTTAAATAGATAAGTCATGAAAGTGCAAAACCCCAGACCACCTGCACTGTGATAGTCTCAGAGGTCCGTTAAAAGCGCAGAGAGCATCATGAAGAACAAGGAACACACCAGGCAGGTCCGAGATACTGTTGTGAAGAAGTTTAAAGCCGGATTTGGATACAAAAAGATTTCCCAAGCTTTAAACATCCCAAGGAGCACTGTGCAAGCGATAATATTGAAATGGAAGGAGTATCAGACCACTGCAAATCTACCAAGACCTGGCCGTCCCTCTAAACTTTCAGCTCATACAAGGAGAAGACTGATCAGAGATGCAGCCAAGAGGCCCATGATCACTCTGGATGAACTGCAGAGATCTACAGCTGAGGTGGGAGACTCTGTCCATAGGACAACAATCAGTCGTATATTGCACAAATCTGGCCTTTATGGAAGAGTGGCAAGAAGAAAGCCATTTCTTAAAGATATCCATAAAAAGTGTTGTTTAAAGTTTACCACAAGCCACCTGGGAGATACACCAAACATGTGGAAGAAGGTGCTCTGGTCAGATGAAACCAAAATTGAACTTTTTGGCAACAATGCAAAACGTTATGTTTGGCGTAAAAGCAACACAGCTCATCACCCTGAACACACCATGCCCACTGTCAAACATGGTGGTGGCAGCATCATGGTTTGGGCCTGCTTTTCTTCAGCAGGGACAGGGAAGATGGTTAAAATTGATGGGAAGATGGATGGAGCCAAATACAGGACCATTCTGGAAGAAAACCTGATGGAGTCTGCAAAAGACCTGAGACTGGGATGGAGATTTGTCTTCCAACAAGACAATGATCCAAAACATATAGCAAAATCTACAATGGAATGGTTCAAAAATAAACATATCCAGGTGTTAGAATGGCCAAGTCAAAGTCCAGACCTGAATCCAATTGAGAATCTGTGGAAAGAACTGAAAACTGCTGTTCACAAATGCTCTCCATCCAACCTCACTGAGCTCGAGCTGTTTTGCAAGGAGGAATGGGAAAACATTTCAGTCTCTCGATGTGCAAAACTGATAGAGACATACCCCAAGCGACTTACAGCTGTAATCGCAGCAAAACGTGGCGCTACAAAGTATTAACTTAAGGGGGCTGAATAATTTTGCACGCCCAATTTTTCAGTTTTTGATTTGTTAAAAAAGTTTGAAATATCCAATAAATGTCTTTCCACTTCATGATTGTGTCCCATTTGTTGTTGATTCTTCACAAAAAAATACAGTTTTATATCTTCATGTTTTAAGCCTGAAATGTGGCAAAAGGTCTCAAAGTTCAAGGGGGCCGAATACTTTCGCAAGGCACTGTAAATGATTTGAAAGATTTTGAATAGTATTTGAACCCAGGTCTGGGTCTAATGCAAACATGCACCTTCTATTATCAGGGCACATTACACACACACACACACGCACGCACGCACACACACAGACACACACACACACACACACACACACACACACACACACACATTGTGGTGATCTGATCATATATTAGCTAATGAGTATCAGATGATTGGTCTGTCGTTGTGTGAAACAATGTGAGAGTCATTATTAGTCATGGAACCAAGTCATAACATCATGGGTGTGTTCAGGGAGGACAGGGGTTAAGCATCAAGGTGTGTGTGTGCGTCCGTGTTGTGTAATAGCATTAGCAGAGTGAACAGAACAGAGCATATAAGCTAATATGATGGGTAATATTTAACCCATCAATGCTAGGACTAATCCCACAACATCCTGCTGTAATATCTCCATAGAGATAGAGGAACACATGTCTATCAGCCTGCTGTAATATCTCCATAGAGATAGAGGAACACATGTCTATCAGCCTGCTGTAATATCTCCATAGAGATAGAGGAACACATGTCTATCAGCCTGCTGTAATATCTCCATAGAGATAGAGGAACACATGTCTACCAGCCTGCTGTAATATCTCCATAGAGATAGAGGAACACATGTCTATCAGCCCCCTGCTGTAATATCTCCATAGAGATAGAGGAACACATGTCTATCAGCCTGCTGTAATATCTCCATAGAGATAGAGGAGCACATGTCTATCAGCCTGCTGTAATATCTCCATAGAGATAGAGGAACACATGTCTATCAGCCCCCTGCTGTAATATCTCCATAGAGATAGAGGCACACATGTCTATCAGCCTGCTGTAATATCTCCATAGAGATAGAGGAACACATGTCTATCAGCCTGCTGTAATATCTCCATAGAGATAGAGGAACACATGTCTATCAGTCTGCTGTAATATCTCCATAGAGATAGAGGAACACATGTCTATCAGCCCCCTGCTGTAATATCTCCATAGAGATAGAGGAACACATGTCTACCAGCCCGCTGTAATATCTCCATAGAGATAGAGGAACACATGTCTATCAGCCCCCTGCTGTAATATCTCCATAGAGATAGAGGAACACATGTCTATCAGCCTGCTGTAATATCTCCATAGAGATAGAGGAACACATGTCTATCAGCCCCCTGCTGTAATATCTCCATAGAGATAGAGGAACACATGTCTAGCAGCCTGCTGTAATATCTCCATAGAGATAGAGGAACACATGTCTATCAGCCCCCTGCTGTAATATCTCCATAGAGATAGAGGAACACATGTCTACCAGCCCGCTGTAATATCTCCATAGAGATAGAGGAACACATGTCTATCAGCCTGCTGTAATATCTTCATAGAGATAGAGGAACACATGTCTACCAGCCCGCTGTAATATCTCCATAGAGATAGAGGAACACATGTCTACCAGCCCGCTGTAATATCTCCATAGAGATAGAGGAACACATGTCTATCAGCCTGCTGTAATATCTCCATAGAGATAGAGGAACACATGTCTACCAGCCCGCTGTAATATCTCCATAGAGATAGAGGAACACATGTCTACCAGCCCCCTGCTGTAATATCTCCATAGAGATAGAGGAACACATGTCTATCAGCCCCCTGCTGTAATATCTCCATAGAGATAGAGGAACACATGTCTACCAGCCCGCTGTAATATCTCCATAGAGATAGAGGAACACATGTCTATCAGCCTACTGTAATATCTCCATAGAGATAGAGGAACACATGACTATCAGCCTGCTGTAATATCTCCATAGAGATAGAGGAACACATGTCTAGCAGCCTGCTGTAATATCTCCATAGAGATAGAGGAACACATGTCTACCAGCCCGCTGTAATATCTCCATAGAGATAGAGGAACACATGTCTATCAGCCTACTGTAATATCTCCATAGAGATAGAGGAACACATGACTATCAGCCTGCTGTAATATCTCCATAGAGATAGAGGAACACATGTCTAGCAGCCTGCTGTAATATCTCCATAGAGATAGAGGAACACATGTCTATCAGCCTGCTGTAATATCTCCATAGAGATAGAGGAACACGTGTCTATCAGCCTGCTGTAATATCTCCATAGAGATAGAGGAACACATGTCTACCAGCCCGCTGTAATATCTCCATAGAGATAGAGGAACACGTGTCTATCAGCCCGCTGCTGTAATATCTCCATAGAGATAGAGGAACACATGTCTAGCAGCCTGCTGTAATATCTCCATAGAGATAGAGGAACACATGTCTATCAGCCCCCTGCTGTAATATCTCCATAGAGATAGAGGAACACATGTCTATCAGCCCCCTGCTGTAATATCTCCATAGAGATAGAGGAACACGTGTCTATCAGCCCGCTGCTGTAATATCTCCATAGAGATAGAGGAACACATGTCTATCAGCCTGCTGTAATATCTCCATAGAGATAGAGGAACACGTGTCTATCAGCCCGCTGCTGTAATATCTCCATAGAGATAGAGGAACACATGTCTAGCAGCCTGCTGTAATATCTCCATAGAGATAGAGGAACACATGTCTATCAGCCTGCTGTAATATCTCCATAGAGATAGAGGAACACGTGTCTATCAGCCCGCTGCTGTTCATCACATATGCTATATCTGGTTTCCATGGCTGTCATTGTCAAGCCAAATAATATCATGGAGTTGGCATGATAGTGCCAACAGACTGGCATTCAGGCTAGTAGGTTAGTGCCACTCTAGACAGTATAGTAGCACTATATACAATGTTATTCCTTGCATTTTCTCCAAATTGTTAAATTATATACGCTTTTCTCCAAAGTGTGAAATTGCCTATCCGTGGTATATATTCTATAAATTGTAGCTGTGAAATTGAATAGCGTGCTGAGGTCACTGCTGTCCTGTACTAACGGTCTGTATAGCTCCTTAAAGGAGCCTGAGGTCACTGCTGTCCTGTACTCAGTCTGTATAGCTCCTTAAAGGAGCCTGAGGTCACTGCTGTCCTGTACTCAGTCTGTATAGCTCCTTAAAGGAGCCTGAGGTCACTGCTGTCCTGTACTCAGTCTGTATAGCTCCTTAAATGAGCCTGAGGTCACTGCTGTCCTGTACTCAGTCTGTATAGCTCCTTAAAGGAGCCTGAGGTCACTGCTGTCCTGTACTCAGTCTGTATAGCTCCTTAAATGGGCCTGAGGTCACTGCTGTCCTGTACTCAGTCTGTATAGCTCCTTAAAGGGGCCTGAGGTCACTGCTGTCCTGTACTCAGTCTGTATAGCTCCTTAAAGGAGCCTGAGGTCACTGCTGTCCTGTACTCAGTCTGTATAGCTCCTTAAATGGGCCTGAGGTCACTGCTGTCCTGTACTCAGTCTGTATAGCTCCTTAAATGGGCCTGAGGTCACTGCTGTCCTGTACTCAGTCTGTATGGCTCCTTAAAGGAGCCTGAGGTCACTGCTGTCCTGTACTCAGTCTGTATAGCTCCTTAAAGGGGCCTGAGGTCACTGCTGTCCTGTACTCAGTCTGTATAGCTCCTTAAAAGGCCTGAGGTCACTGCTGTCCTGTACTCAGTCTGTATAGCTCCTTAAAGGAGCCTGAGGTCACTGCTGTCCTGTACTCAGTCTGTATAGCTCCTTAAAGGAGCCTGAGGTCACTGCTGTCCTGTACTCAGTCTGTATAGCTCCTTAAAGGAGCCTGAGGTCACTGCTGTCCTGTACTCAGTCTGTATAGCTCCTTAAAGGGGCCTGAGGTCACTGCTGTCCTGTACTCAGTCTGTATAGCTCCTTAAAGGAGCCTGAGGTCACTGCTGTCCTGTACTCAGTCTGTATAGCTCCTTAAAGGGGCCTGAGGTCACTGCTGTCCTGTACTCAGTCTGTATAGCTCCTTAAAGGAGCCTGAGGTCACTGCTGTCCTGTACTCAGTCTGTATAGCTCCTTAAAGGGGCCTGAGGTCACTGCTGTCCTGTACTCAGTCTGTATAGCTCCTTAAAGGAGCCTGAGGTCACTGCTGTCCTGTACTCAGTCTGTATAGCTCCTTAAAGGAGCCTGAGGTCACTGCTGTCCTGTACTCAGTCTGTATAGCTCCTTAAAGGGGCCTGAGGTCACTGCTGCATATCATGGTTATTATATCAATATTTCCACATAAAGGAGTTTCCACTGACATTTCTCACATAATTCATTTTACAGACACTAAAATAAATGTACATTTAATATCAAATTGTACCGAAATTTCCTGTTTCCATCACGGTTCTCGTGATTTGTATTTATACACGTGAATTTACTAGCATAAAAACTGTGGATGGAAAGGTAATGAGTCGTTTCGCTGAGGTAGGCCCCTGTGTACAGACTGTTCAGACCCTGAGGCCCAAATGGCATCCTATTCCCTACATAGTGCACTACTTTTTGACCAAAAGTAGTGCACTATATAAGGGGGAAAGGGTGCCATTTGGGACTTAAACAGTGTTCTGGGTGTTCATGCTGGCAGGCTGGCGCTGAGCTGACCTTTGGAACATGTTACACAGTTTCAACAGGATGGGAATATAGGTGTTAGTCGCCTAGATACACACTTCAATTACCATCTGACATGATGGCTCAAAATAACTGTGGACCAAAGGTCGTTGAGGTCATCTTTGGGTGTTGATGACATTTTGTGCTTTCGTAGAAAAGATAAAGGGAGAACAAATAAGGGTCCCTATTTAAAAGTGTCACGACTCCCACCGAAGGTGGCTCCTCTTCCTGTTCAGGTGGCGCTCGGCGGTCGTCGTCACCGGTCTACTAGCTGTTCTTCCTGTTCAGGTGGCGCTCGGCGGTCGTCGTCACTGGTCTACTAGCTCCTCTTCCTGTTCAGGTGGCGCTCGGCGGTCGTCGTCACCGGTCTGCTAGCTGTTCTTCCTGTTCAGGCGGCGCTCGGCGGTCGTCGTCACCGGTCTACTAGCTCCTCTTCCTGTTCAGGCGGCGCTCGGTGGTCGTCGTCACCGGTCTACTAGCTCCTCTTCCTGTTCAGGCGGCGCTCGGCGGTCGTCGTCACCGGTCTACTAGCTCCTCTTCCTGTTCAGGCGGCGCTCGGCGGTCGTCGTCACCGGTCTACTAGCTCCCACCGAAGGTGGCTCCTCTTCCTGTTCGGGCGGCGCTCGGCGGTCGTCGTCACCGGTCTACTAGCTCCCACCGAAGGTGGCTCCTCTTCCTGTTCGGGCGGCGCTCGGCGGTCGTCGTCACCGGTCTACTAGCTGCCACCGAAGGTGGCTCCTCTTCCTGTTCAGGCGGCGCTCGGCGGTCGTCGTCACCGGTCTACTAGCTCCCACCGAAGGTGGCTCCTCTTCCTGTTCGGGCGGCGCTCGGCGGTCGTCGTCACCGGTCTACTAGCTCCCACCGAAGGTGGCTCCTCTTCCTGTTCGGGCGGCGCTCGGCGGTCGTCGTCACCGGTCTACTAGCTCCCACCGAAGGTGGCTCCTCTTCCTGTTCGGGCGGCGCTCGGCGTTCGTCGTCACCGGTCTACTAGCTGCCACCAATCCCCTTTTCCTTTTCTGTTGTTTTTGTCTTATTGGTTACACCTGTTTCTTGTTAGGGTTGTGG
>NC_143042.1:1425000-1480000 GCF_057628025.1 Oncorhynchus mykiss | reverse complement strand
TCCTCTCTCCCTCTCCTCTCTCCTCTCTCCCTCTCCTCTCTCCCTCTCCTCTCTCCTCTCTCCTCTCTCCCTCTCCTCTCTCCTCTCTCCCTCTCCTCTCTCCTCTCTCCCTCTCATCCTGTGTTCATGATCCAGACCCAGCAGCCCCACCTCAGGCTCACTCTACACACACCCACTCCATACACACCCACTCTATACACACCATGCCCAACCTCAAACCAAACCTACAACTCTGAGTTGAATTTGCCCTTAGGGCCCAGTCCTAGGATCAGTTTTAGTAAGCTTACGCTTCCCAAACCTAACCTTAACCATTAGAGGGCAAATATAAGAACTGACCTTGATTGTGGGGCCACTTCATCTTTCTCCACACCCATTAATCCCACCCAAAACCACCTCACACGCTGTACCTGTGTTTCAGTTTGGTGCCCTACATAAAACTGTCAATCAAAGACTGTGGCCAGATTCCTGCTGACTGTGTTTGTTATGAATAGATGGAGAGATGGAGCCAAATCAAACAGATGGAAATGTGATGACAGACAACGGCTGTGTTTTCTTACAGATATAAATCAGATTCCGTTGTCAGGCTGTACCAATCTCCTACATGATAATTACATGAATCATAGTTTGTTTTTTGTCTATTAGTAAATATGTATTGTGAAACCTATTATCATTAGGAGAACGCCCCAAAAATGTTACGCTGAAATCCGTAGTTGGTGAAAGTGCCACGTCTGTTTGCGATATTACAACAACAGAAAGGTAACTTCAAACAACGAACACGGTCATTTTTCCATTTGGACATCCTTAAAACCGGGATAGAACAGCAGGAAATGGATGCTGCTCTCCTCCCATTCATCAACAGAACAACAACAATAACAAAGGTGCTGGGGGAATCCCTTTGTGGACTCCAGATTTAAGATTGGTTTGGGTATTTCCTTTTTCGTCACAGCTCACTAAATTGCTTATTTGGGATGTGGAATGAATAGAGCAGGGTTGTCATGCTGAGATAGGGACGGTTACTGTTACACTCATTTCATTGTCTATTTTGTGTCTATTTTTTTCTAAGCAGTGTGAGAGGTACAATAGCTACAGTATATGAAGATCTGTGTTCAACCTCTCTCTCTCTCCCAGCAGACCCCAGTAGTCCCCAGTAGGCCTAAGCCCAGTAGACGCCAGTAGACTCCAGTAGGCCCTAGTAGGTCCTAGTTGGTCCCAGTAGGTCCCAGTACACTCCAGTAGGTCCCAGTAGATCCCAGTACACTCCAGTAGACCCCAGTAGGTCCCTGTAGACCCCAGTAGACCCCAGTAGACCCCAGTAGGTCCCAGTAGGCTCCAGTAGACCCCAGTAGACGCCAGTAGACTCCAGTAGGCCCTAGTAGGTCCTAGTTGGTCCCAGTAGGTCCCAGTAGACCCCAGTAGGTCCTAGTAGACCCCAGTAGACCCCAGTACACTCCAGTAGTAGCACCCTCCCTCCCTGTGCCCCCATCCTCCCTCTGTTTAGTAGCACCCTCCCTCCCTGTGCCCCCATCCTCCCACTGTTTAGTAGCACCCTCCTTCCCTGTGCCCCCATCCTCCCTCTGTTTAGTAGCACCCTCCCTCCCTGTGCCCCCATCCTCCCTCTGTTTAGTAGCATCCTCCCTCCCTGTGCCCCCATCCTCACTCTGTTTAGTAGCACCCTCCCTCCCTGTGCCCCCATCCTCCCTCTGTTTAGTAGCATCCTCCCTCCCTGTGCCCCCATCCTCCCTCTGTTTAGTAGCACCCTCCCTCCCTGTGCCCCCATCCTCCCTCTGTTTAGTAGCACCCTCCCTCCCTGTGCCCCCATCCTCCCTCTGTTTAGTAGCACCCTCCCTCCCTGTGCCCCCATCCTCCCTCTGTTTAGTAGCACCCTCCCTCCCTGTGCCCCCATCCTTCCTCTGCCCCCTCAGCCTCCAGCACCTCTCTGCATGTCCTGAACAGCTCTCTTCCACCCCCAACCTTACCCATTCTAGTGTTATTGTTTCCAAACGGGTCAGAGTGAAACAGTAGGCTGGAGGCTAGAGGCTGGAGGCTGGAGGCTGGAGGCTGGAGGCTAGAGGCTAGAGGCTAGAGGCTAGAGGCTAGAGGCTGGAGGCTGGAGGCTGGAGGCTGGATGTCTGACTGCAGGAAGATACACAGAGTGGGGAGGGGACAGCAGGACAACCATTGAGACAGTTATTTAGAGAGCCATTAGTGAAGGTTGTGTACTGTGCACAGATGTTTTTGGGTGTAAATACAAATGCAAGTATATAATCACGTACTTCAATATTTGTGTGTTTTTGGTGATTGTGCCCTCAAACGACCGTGTGTGTTTATATTTCATTTAGCTGAACAATGTGTGTATAGCGGCTGAGCTAGACACACAGCGGGTCACAGCTGGACAGGCCCTGGGGGGGATTCTATTGGCCAGTGTCCAGTTGGACGGGAAGTGACATCGCTGTGTTCCGGTGCCATGATGGCTCTGACTCCACACTGGCCAACATGAAACAGGCCAGAGTGTTTGTGTGTGTGTGTGTCTGTCCATGGGCCCTGCCAGGCCACATACCACCACAGCAGGGTCATCCTGTTGACCCAGAGGTGTGTGTGTGTGTGCTTGCGTGCGAGTGTGTGTGTTTTTATTGTGAGTGCGTGCTTGTGTGTGTATGTGTGTACAAGTGTGTGTACGAGTACTTGCGTTAGTATGCGTGTGCGATTGTGCGATTGTTCATCCTGTGGGTCCTTTCTGGGTGTGTTTATCAGTGATGTCATACACATAACAATGTTTTACTGTCCCCTCTAACTCAGGACAGATAGGGAGGGAGGGAGGGAGGGAGGGAGGGAGGGAGGGAGGGAGGGAAGGAGGGAGAGAGAGAGAGAGAGAGAGGGAGGGAGGGAGGGAGGGAGGGAGGGAGGGAGGGAGGGAGAGAGAGAGAGAGAGAGAGAGAGAGAGAGAGAGAGAGAGAGAGAGAGAGAGAGAGAGAGAGGGAGGGAGGGAGGGAGGGAGGGAGGGAGGGAGGGAGGGAGGGAGGGAGGGAAATGGGGACAGAGAAGAGAGCTAGAGAGTCATAGAATCAGAGAGATACAGAGACAGACAGAAACTGAGAAACAGACACATACATACCGTACAGACAGACAGACAGACAGACAGACAGACAGACAGACAGACAGACAGAGTTTCATCCCTGTTATCCAGACCTTTGACATCTCTATGGGTAGAGTTTCATCCCTGGTAACCAGACCTGTGACATCTCTATGGGTAGAGTTTCATCCCTGGTAACCAGACCTGTGACATCTCTATGGGTAGAGTTTCATCCCTGGTAACCAGACCTGTGTGGGGTGCTATCAGGCATTAAATCACAGTGTTGTAAATCTAACACTGCTGCCTCTGTTTCTGTTCAGCCACTGGGACCCTACATGTGGAACCATGAAGTGTGTGTGTGTATGTGTGTGTGTGTGTGTGTGTGTGCGTGCGTGCGTGTGTGCGTGCGTGCGTGCGTGTGCGTGTGCGTGCGTGTGCGTGTGCGTGTGCGTGTGCGTGCGTGCGTGCGTGTGTGTGTGTGTGTGTGTGTGTGTGTGAGGGGTCAACAGAGTTAAGACAGCTGCACTAAGGCCTCTGGGCTGAGGTCAGTCTCCACACCCCGTCTCCATTTGGTACAGTTATAGGCATTAGCATGTTTTAACCTAACTGTCATCTGTCACCACATCACTATGCAGCGAGGGGATGTTTAACTAGAGAAAACTCCTTGTTTTCCTTCTATGTTCTCTGTTGCAGTAAACTATCATTAGAGATAGAACAAGGTATTTTAGCTGTTTGTGGTGTTTGCAGTTCTGTTGTCACAATGTTCTCTTAGCTGATACTGGTGACTCTCTGTTACATGCAGTAACAGGATGTACCCACCATTCATTTCTCACAGCTCTGTTGTAGTTCACTGTGCTCCTTTACCCAATACTGGAACCTTCCTAACAGAACTGGTCTTTATATTACCGAATACTGGAGACTTCCTAACAGAACTGGTCTTTATATTACCCAATACTAGTTCTCTGAAGATAGATCTCTGAAGATAGCTCTCTGAAGATAGCTCTCTGAAGATGGATCTCTGAAGATGGATCTCTGAAGATGGATCTCTGAAGATAGCTCTCTGAAGATAGTTCTCTGAAGATGGATCTCTGAAGATAGCTCTCTGAAGATAGATCTCTGAAGATAGCTCTCTGAAGATAGATCTCTGAAGATAGCTCTCTGAAGATGGATCTCTGAAGATAGCTCTCTGAAGATAGATCTCTGAAGATAGATCTCTGAAGATAGATCTCTGAAGATAGATCTCTGAAGATAGCTCTCTGAAGATAGATCTCTGAATATAGCTCTCTGAAGTTGGATCTCTGAAGATAGTTCTCTGAAGATAGATCTCTGAAGATAGATCTCTGAAGATAGATCTCTGAAGATGGATCTCTGAAGATAGCTCTCTGAAGATAGCTCTCTGAAGATGGATCTCTGAAGATAGCTCTCTGAAGATAGATCTCTGAAGATAGATCTCTGAAGATAGATCTCTGAAGATAGCTCTCTGAAGATAGATCTCTGAAGATAGCTCTCTGAAGATAGATCTCTGAAGATAGCTCTCTGCCATCCTGCTGATCACACTGTGGACAGGGCCTTTACCCTTTGCTCTGTGTGTGTACATAAGTATGTGCCTCAGTGTGTGTGTGTGTAGATGCATGTGTGCCTCAGTGTGTGTGTGTGTGTGTGTGTACATGCGTGGGTGTGTGGGTTAGCACAGTGAGGCCATGTCATATGAGACCATAGCGACCATAAAGTCATCTACTCTAATCTGTACTGGTTTCAATACAAACACTAAAACAACATCAGCCGTAAAATACAACACAAGCTGTTGCACCATAGACAGGCCAAATAAGGCTAGTAGCCGTGTGTGTGTGTGTGTGTGTGTGTGTGTGTGTGTGTGTGTGTGTGTGTGTGTGTGTGTGTGTGTGTGTGTGTGTGTGTGTGTGTGTGTGTGTGTGTGTGTGTGTGTGTGTGTGTGTGTGTGTGTGTGTGTGTGTGTGTGTGTGTGTGTGGTGTGTGGTGTGTGTGTGTGTGTGTGTGTGTGTGTGTGTGTGTGTGTGTGTGTGTGTGTGTGTGTGTGTGGTGTGTGGTGTGTGTGTGTGTGTGTGTGTGGTGTGTGTGTGTGTGTGTGTGTGTGTGTGTGTGTGTGTGTGTGTGTGTGTGTGTGTGTGTGTGTGTGTGTGTGTGTGTGTGTGTGTGTGTGTGTGTGTGTGTGTGTGTTAGACGTTAAAATCCCTCTCATGTGGAACTCATAATTGAGCTCATGTTTCTCTGTGGTTATTTGATCATCAGGTCACCAGTTGGTGTGCAACTGTCTGCATTTTCCATTATCATCTCTCCCACACTCTCTCTGCACTGGTATGTCCTTTCACTGCTTTCCCTGTGATCTGGTGTGTGTGTGTGTGTGTGTGTGTGTGTGTACATTTTTCAAATGTATACATTATCTGTAAAGTGTTCCAATATATGTTCATACTGTGTGAGCACAGGTACTGACACGTGTACTGTACAGCAGCACCATGCATACCAAGGTTGTGTCCCAAATGGAGCCCTATTCCCTATGTAGTGCACTATTTTTTGACCATGGCCCATACTGTGCGGTCAACAGTAGTGCACTACAGTACACAGGGAATAGGGTGCCATTTGGGACACAACCTTTGTGTGCATGGTGCTGCTGCCTGTAAGCCTCTGTCACCCTTTACACTGTGTCAACCACGGTCATGAGGTGGCATTCAGGACTGACATAGCTAGGTTATAAAGGAGCTCAGGACTGACATAGCTAGGTTATAAAGGAGCTCAGGACTGACATAGCTAGGTTATAAAGGAGCTCAGGACTGACATATCTAGGTTATAAAGGAGCTCAGGACTGACATAGCTAGGTTATAAAGGAGCTCAGGACTGACATAGCTAGGTTATAAAGGAGCTCAGGACTGACATAGCTAGGTTATAAAGGAGCTCAGGACTGACATAGCTAGGTTATAAAGGAGCTCAGGACTGACATAGCTAGGTTATAAAGGAGCTCTGGACTGACATAGCTAGGTTATAAAGGAGCTCAGGACTGACATAGCTAGGTTATAAAGGAGCTCAGGACTGACATAGCTAGGTTATAAAGGAGCTCACTCAGGACTGACATATCTAGGTTATAAAGGACCTCACTCAGGACTGACATAGCTGGGTTATAAAGGAGCTCAGGACTGACATAGCTAGGTTATAAAGGAGCTCAGGACTGACATAGCTAGGTTATAAAGGAGCTCAGGACTGACATAGCTAGGTTATAAAGGAGCTCAGGACTGACATAGCTAGGTTATAAAGGAGCTCAGGACTGACATAGCTAGGTTATAAAGGAGCTCACTCAGGACTGACATAGCTAGGTTATAAAGGAGCTCACTCAGGACTGACATAGCTAGGTTATAAATGAGCTTAGGACTGACATAGCTAGGTTATAAAGGATCTCAGGACTGACATATCTAGGTTATAAAGGAGCTCTGGACTGACATAGCTGGGTTATAAAGGAGCTCTGGACTGACATATCTAGGTTATAAAGGAGCTCAGGACTGACATAGCTAGGTTATAAAGGAGCTTAGGACTGACATAGCTAGGTTATAAAGGAGCTCACTCAGGACTGACATATCTAGGTTATAAAGGAGCTCAGGACTGACATAGCTAGGTTATAAAGGAGCTAAGGACTGACATAGCTAGGTTATAAAGGAGCTCAGGACTGACATAGCTAGGTTATAAAGGAGCTAAGGACTGACATAGCTAGGTTATAAAGGAGCTCACTCAGGACTGACATAGCTAGGTTATAAAGGAGCTCAGGACTGACATAGCTAGGTTATAAAGGAGCTTAGGACTGACATAGCTAGGTTATATTGGAGATCAGGACTGACATAGCTAGGTTATAAAGGAGCTCAGGACTGACATACACCACATGACCAAAAGTATGTGGACCTCTCTTTGTGCACGGGGGCATTGTCATGCTGAAACAGGAAAGGGCCTTCCCCAAACTGTTGACACAAAGTTGGAAGCACAGAATTGTCTAGAATGTCACTGTATGCTGTGGTGTTAAGATTTCCCTTCGCTGGAGCTAAGGGGCCCGACCCATGAACAACAGCCCCAGAGCATTATCCTGCCAGATGGTGAAGCGTGATTCATCTCCAGAGAATGTGTTTCCACTGCTCCAGAGTCCAATGGCGTCGAGGTTTACACCATCCCAGCCGACACTTGGCATTGCGCATGGTCTTAGGCTTGTGTGGGGCTGCTCGGACACGGAAACCAATTTTATGAAGCTCCTGACGAATAGTTATTGTGCTGAAGTTGCTTCCAGAGGCAGTTTGGAACTCGGTAGTGAGTGTTGCAACCGAGGACAGACAATTTTTGCACGTTACGCGCTTCAGCATGGTCCCATTCTGTGAGCTTGTGTGGCCCACCACTTCGAGGCTGAGTCGTTGGTGCTCCTAGAAGTTTCCACTTCACAATAACAGCATTTACAATTGACCGGGGCAGCTCTAGCAGGGCAGACATTTGACAAACTGGCTGGTTGGAAAGATGGCATCCTATGCCGGTGCCATGTTGAAAGTCACTGAGCTCTTCAGTAAGGCCATGCTGTGGCCAACGTTTGTCTATGGAGATTGTATGGCTCATTCAGGACTCACATATCTAGGTCACAGAAGAGTTCATTCAGGACTGGCATATCTAGGTCACAGAAGAGTTCATTCAGGACTGGCATATCTAGGTCACAGAAGAGTTAATTCAGGACTGGCATATCTAGGTCACAGAAGAGTTCATTCAGGACTGGCATAACAGTACCTAGGTTAGGTAAGAGCTCACTCAGAGTATGAGATGGGCCCATCTCCCTTTCTATGTTTTCTCTCTCTCTGCCTTTGTCTCTTTCTCCTTCTCTCTCCCCTCTCCCTTCTCTCTCTCTCTGCCTCTTTCTCCTCTCTCTCTCTCTCTCTCTTTCTCTCTTTCTCTCCTCTCTCTCTCTCTCTCTCTCTCTCTCTTTCTCCTCTCTCTCTCTCTCTGTCTCTCTGCCCTCTGCCTCTCTTCTTCTCTCTCACTCTACTTCTTCCTTCTCCCCTCTCTCTCCTATCCTCACCCTCTTACCCTCACGTTCCTCTCACCATTGGCCAAGACACCCAACAAGCAGGGGTATGATTGGCTGAGAACCCTAAGGTGTGGGTTGAAATATAACCTGTGGACATTATATTTATGTTTGCATCTGTCGTTGGCATGGTAACATTGATAGGTATACTATGTTTTCTTCCTGAATGCTTACATATGTAGGATCTGAATTTGACCAGTTTCTCACAGTAGGAAAATAACCATGCAGCAACAGGAAATTATTGTGTGGATTATTATTGATTGACATTTTTGTAGGGGTTGGTAGATTTGTTGTAAAGATAAATCAAGTCTAAAATGTGAAAGTGGAAATGATAAACTTTAGAAGCCTTTGTGTGCATTTCTTGCTTTGGAGGACATTCCCTGCAACAACAGGTTGATCAAATGAAGATCCTGCACCTGTAGCAGTAAATCCTGTCATGTCAGGCAGGTGTGGTGATTTGATGAAGCTGCCACACATACTGTAGAGGCCTACAGTTTCTCAGAGGTACAGGATTTGTCAGCACACGTCATGCATGAAACTTGTTTCTTTTGAACACTAGCAAAGTGTAGTTGTCCCAGTGATAGGGATAGATAATTCATGTTTGATACATAACGTGTAGTTGTCCCAGTGATAGGGATAGATAATTCATGTTTGATACATAACGTGTAGTTGTCCCAGTGATAGGGATAGATAATTCATGTTTGAAAGTGTAGTTGTCCCAGTGATAGGGTGTCACACCCTGGTCAAAGTATTTTGTGTTTATCTTTATTTATTTGGTCAGGCCAGGGTGTGGCATGGGTTTTTGTATGTGGTGTGTATGTGTGGGGATTGTAGCTAGTGGGGTGTTCTAGCTAAGTCTATGGCTGTCTGAAGTGGTTCTCAATCAGAGGCAGGTGTTTATCGTTGTCTCTGATTGGGAACCATATTTAGGCAGCCATATTCTTTGAGTTTGTCGTGGGTGATTGTCCTTAGTGTCCTGATGTCATTGTTCTGTGTTAGGATACACAAGTATAGGCTGTTTCGGGTTTTGTTAAGTTTATTGTTTTGGTAGTGTTTGTGTTTAGTGTGTTAATTCATTAAACATGGATTGCAATAGACACGCCGCATTTTGGTCCGACTCTCCTTCTCATATAGAAAACCGTTACATAGGGATAGATAATTCATGTTTGAAAGTGTAGTTGTCCCAGTGATAGGGATAGATAATTCATGTTTGATACATAACGTGTAGTTGTCCCAGTGATAGGGATAGATAATTCATGTTTGATACATAACGTGTAGTTGTCCCAGTGATAGGGATAGATAATTCATGTTTGAAAGTGTAGTTGTCCCAGTGATAGTGATAGATAATTCATGTTTGATACATAACGTGTAGTTGTCCCAGTGATAGTGATAGATCATTCATGTTTGAAAGTGTAGTTGTCCCAGTGATAGGGATAGATAATTCATGTTTGATACATAACGTGTAGTTGTCCCAGTGATAGTGATAGATCATTCATGTTTGAAAGTGTAGTTGTCCCAGTGATAGTGATAGATAATTCATGTTTGAAAGTGTAGTTGTCCCAGTGATAGGGATAGATAATTCATGTTTGATACATAACGTGTAGTTGTCCCAGTGATAGGGATAGATAATTCATGTTTGATACATAACGTGTAGTTGTCCCAGTGATAGTGATAGATAATTCATGTTTGAAAGTGTAGTTGTCCCAGTGATAGGGATAGATAATTCATGTTTGATACATAACGTGTAGTTGTCCCAGTGATAGGGATAGATAATTCATGTTTGATACATAACGTGTAGTTGTCCCAGTGATAGGGATAGATAATTCATGTTTGAAAGTGTAGTTGTCCCAGTGATAGGGATAGATAATTCATGTTTGAAAGTGTAGTTGTCCCAGTGATTGTTCATGTTCTGATAGTAGTTCACGAGGACTGTTTTTGATCATATGCCCTGTGTGGTTCCCCTATGGGGACAGTCGAAGAACCCTTTTAGGTTCTAGATGATCGAGAACAGGCCAAAAAGATCATCAAGAGGGGGCCTCTCGGGTGGCGCAGTGGTTAAGGGCACTGCACTGCAGCGCCAGTTCGCGCCCAGGCTCTGTCGCAACCGGTCGCGACCGTGAGGTCCGAGGGGCGACGCACAATTGGCCTAGCGTCGTCCGGGTTAGGGAGGGTTTGGCCGGTAGGGATATCCTTGTCTCATTGTGCACCAGCGACTCCTGAGCGGGCTGGGCGCTAACCAAGGTCACCAGGTGCACGGTGTTTCCTCCGACGCATTGGTGCAGCTGGCTTCCGGGTTGAATGCGTGCGGCTTGGTTAGCGTGCATCAAAGCTGGGACCGAGAGACTGATAAACAGCGTCTATCTCAAGGCCATCAGACTGTTAAATAGCAATCACTAGCCGGCAAACACCCAGTTACTCAACCCTGCACCTTATAGGCTGCTGTCCTATGTACATAGACATGGAATCACTGGTCACTTTAATATTGTTTACATACTGCTCTACTCATCTCATGTATTCTATTCATTTATTTTAGTCAATGCCACTCTGACATTGCTCATCCTAATATTTATATATTTCTTAATTCCATTATTTGACTTTAGATTTGTGTGTATTGTTGTGAATTGTTAGATATTACTGTACTGTTGGAGCTAGAAACACAAGCATTTCGCTACACCCGCAATAACATCTGCTAAATATGTGTATGTGACCAATGCAATTTGATTTGATTTGATTTGATACCCCCTTTTTTTCTGAGTGTAGGGCCTATAATGGTCAGGTCTCCTGGTCAGGTCTCTTGGTCAGGTCTCTTGGTCAGGTCTCCTGGTCAGGTCTCCTGGTCAGATCTCTTGGTCAGATCTCTTGGTCAGATCTCTTGGTCAGGTCTCTTGGTCAGGTCTCTTGGTCAGGTCTCCTGGTCAGGTCTCTTGGTCAGATCTCTGGTCAGATCTCTTGGTCAGGTCTCTTGGTCAGGTCTCTTGGTCAGGTCTCTTGGTCAGGTCTCCTGGTCAGATCTCTTGGTCAGGTCTCTTGGTCAGGTCTCTTGGTCAGGTCTCCTGGTCAGGTCTCTTGGTCAGGTCTCTTGGTCAGATCTCTTGGTCAGATCTCTTGGTCAGATCTCTTGGTCAGGTCTCTTGGTCAGGTCTCTTGGTCAGGTCTCTTGGATATATAGTTGTTATATAAGCCTGACTCAGTCCTGTCCTGTAAGGCTGGTAGGAGGTTAGTTGCCTAGAGACAAGACGGTAGACCCTCATGGTGTCTGAATCCATTGGGGTCTACAGCCAAGTCTCAGAGTAAAGGAGGTGAGGGGTGGAGGTGGTAGAGTAACCTTGAATGAGACCTTGAACTAAAAGGCCTGAAGAAGAGCACCGAAGTTGTCAACGGGATAGGGATGCCAGGTAGTGTTGGGTGGGTGGAGACTCTACTGGAGAGGTGGAAGGTGCTGAGTGACATTTGTTACGTTGTTCTCTTGTCTTAAAACGTCCCTCCCTCAATCACAGGAGAGACCAGTTCACACATTCCCCTCCAGCCTCTTTACTGTAGAACTAACTACAGTTTCACCTCACAACTAGTCTTCGTTGGTTACACATTTAGGGCTCAATTGCCTACAACTCAGTTCAATCAATGAATTTGAAAATGACTGCTGACTGACATTTGTCACATTTGTAAAAATGTTCTGTTCCCTCAAAGCTAGAATCCTTAGTTGCTACATCCATTTCTGGACTTATACATTAATGATATATACCCGTTTGCTCTGTTAGGGGTGAGTGTTTGCTCTGTTAGGGGTGAGTGTTTGCTCTGTTAGGGGTGAGTGTTTGCTCTGTTAGGGGTGAGTGTTTGCTCTGTTAGGGGTGAATGTTTGCTCTGTTAGGGGTGAGTGTTTGCTCTGTTAGGGGTGCGTGTTTGCTCTGTTAGGGGTGCGTGTTTGCTCTGTTAGGGGTGCGTGTTTGCTCTGTTAGGGGTGAATGTTTGCTCTGTTAGGGGTGAATGTTTGCTCTGTTAGGGGTGAGTGTTTGCTCTGTTAGGGGTGCGTGTTTGCTCTGTTAGGGGTGCGTGTTTGCTCTGTTAGGGGTGCGTGTTTGCTCTATTAGGGGTGCGTGTTTGCTCTGTTAGGGGTGAGTGTTTGCTCTGTTAGGGGTGAGTGTTTGCTCTGTTAGGGGTGAATGTTTGCTCTGTTAGGGGTGAGTGTTTGCTCTGTTAGGGGTGCGTGTTTGCTCTGTTAGGGGTGAGTGTTTGCTCTGTTAGGGGTGAGTGTTTGCTCTGTTAGGGGTGAGTGTTTGCTCTGTTAGGGGTGAGTGTTTGCTCTGTTAGGGGTGCGTGTTTGCTCTGTTAGGGGTGCGTGTTTGCTCTGTTAGGGGTGCGTGTTTTCTCTATTAGGGGTGCGTGTTTGCTCTGTTAGGGGTGCGTGTTTGCTCTGTTAGGGGTGCGTGTTTGCTCTGTTAGGGGTGAGTGTTTGCTCTGTTAGGGGTGAATGTTTGCTCTGTTAGGGGTGAGTGTTTGCTCTGTTAGGGGTGCGTGTTTGCTCTGTTAGGGGTGCGTGTTTGCTCTGTTAGGGGTGCGTGTTTGCTCTGTTAGGGGTGAGTGTTTGCTCTGTTAGGGGTGAATGTTTGCTCTGTTAGGGGTGAGTGTTTGCTCTGTTAGGGGTGCGTGTTTGCTCTGTTAGGGGTGCGTGTTTGCTCTGTTAGGGGTGCGTGTTTTCTCTATTAGGGGTGCGTGTTTGCTCTGTTAGGGGTGCGTGTTTGCTCTGTTAGGGGTGAGTGTTTGCTCTGTTAGGGGTGAGTGTTTGCTCTGTTAGGGGTGAGTGTTTGCTCTGTTAGGGGTGAGTGTTTGCTCTGTTAGAGGATTCTAGCCTTAACCTCCCTTCACCCCTCAAAGTAAAGCCTCCAGTTCCCTCCAGACCCCACCCCAACAGACCCCTCCAGGTCCCTCCAGTTCCCTCCAGACCCCACCAGGCACCTCCAGTTCCCTCCAGTTCCATCCAGGCCCCTCCAGTTCCATCCAGGCCCCTCCAGTTCCCTCTAGTTCCATCCAGGCCTCTCCAGGCCCCTCTAGTTCCCTCCAGGCCCCTCCAGTTCCCTCCAGTTCCATCCAGGCCCCTCCAGTTCCCTCCAGGCCCCTCCAGTTCCCTCCAGTTCCCTCCAGGCCCCTCCAGTTCCCTCCAGTTCCCTCCAGGCCCCTCCAGTTCCCTCCAGTTCCCTCCAGGCCCATCCAGGCCCCTCCAGTTCCCTCCAGTTCCATCCAGGCCCCTCCAGTTCCCTCCAGGTCCCTCCAGGCCCCTCCAGTTCCCTCCAGGCCCCTCCAGTTCCCTCCAGTTCCCTCCAGGCCCATCCAGGCCCCTCCAGTTCCCTCCAGTTCCCTCCAGGCCCCTCCAGTTCCCTCCAGGCCCATCCAGGCCCCTCCAGTTCCCTCCAGTTCCATCCAGGTCCCTCCAGTTCCCTCCAGTTCCCTCCAGGTCCCTCCAGTTCCCTCCAGGCCCCTCCAGTTCCTTCCAGTTCCTTCCAGGTCCCTCCAGGTCCCTCCAGTTCCCTCCAGGTCCCTCCAGTTCCCTCCAGTTCCCTCCAGTTCCCTCCAGTTCCCTCCAGGTCCCTCCAGGCCCCTCCACTTCCATCCAGGCCCCTCCAGTTCCCTCCAGTTCCCTCCAGGTCCCTCCAGTTCCCTCCAGGCCCCTCCAGGCCCCTCCAGTTCCCTCCAGTTTCCTCCAGGTCCCTCCAGTTCCCTCCAGGTCCCTCCAGTTCCCTCCAGGCCCCTCCAGTTCCCTCCAGTTCCCTCCAGGTCCCTCCAGTTCCCTCCAGGCCCCTCCAGTTCCCTCCAGGCCCATCCAGGCCCCTCCAGGCCCCTCCTCTTTAAAAAGAGAGAAATAATCCTGCTTGTTAACTAAAACAGCACCACAGTGTGTGTGGTATAACTCAACCTGAGCCTGTGTGTGTGTGGTATAACTCAACCTGAGTGTGAGTGTGAGTGTGAGTGTGTGTGTGTGTGTGTGTGTGTGTGTGTGTGTGTGTGTGTGTGTGTGTGTGTGTGTGTGTGTGTGTGTGTGTGTGTGTGTGTGTGTGTGTGTGTGTGGTTACTAGATGTGTGCCTGGTCTTGGTTGTGGAGGAACCTGCTTTCAGGAAAGGAAAAGGAATTTACAGGGAAAGACAGGACTCCAGACTTTACCAACACTACAGTCCTTCATATAGTAGTCCACAGGTACATATAAATACATGTAATAATGTCTGGGCTTTCAGGGTTTATAGTTATTGAGAGGGAGGGAGCGAGGGAGAAAAAGAGAGAGAGAGTTAGTGAGAAGAGGGAGGGAGGGAGGGAGGGAGGGAGGGAGGGAGGGAGAGAGAGGGAGGAAGAGGGAGAAAAAGAGAGAGAGTTAGTGAGAAGGGGGGAGGGAGGGAGGGAGGGAGAAAAAGAGAGAGAGTTAGTGAGAAGGGGGAGAGAGAGAGAGAGAGAGAGAGAGAGAGAGTTAGTGAGAAGGGGGGCGAGAGAGAGAGAGAGAGAGATAATAAGCAAGTAAGAAGTTACCAAAAACGGGAGAAAATTTGAGAAAACGAGGGAGCGAAAAAGAGATATGAGTGTATCTTCTGGCAGCTCTCCCTGTAAGTAATGTAAATAACGTCTGACTGTAGCAGTCTCAGAGGAGAGGAGATGTGAACCAGTATACAGTATATACATTCCTCCTCTCCTCCCTCCCTCCCTGAGCACGTGGTGGGACATGAAGTCGGTGTTATGAAAGACTTAGAGTTCTAGGAAGGCAGACATCAGTTCCAAGAGATCAGGGAAGGACGTAGGAGGAACGACAACCGAGCAGCGCAGCAATGTACAACACACTCGTACCACCGTCACTGTATAGAGGTCAGGATGTTATTGTAAAAGACAATGTTTTCTCAATGACTTACCTGACTTACCAAAACAAAAGTTTAGAATTCTTCAAATGACTAACCTGACTTACCAAAACAAAAGTTTAGAATTCTTCAAATGACTTACCTGACTTACCAAAACAAAAGTTTAGAATTCTTCAAATGACTTACCTGACTTACCAAAACAAAAGTTTAGAATTCTTCAAATGACTTACCTGACTTACTAAAACAAAAGTTTAGAATTCTTCAAATGACTAACCTGACTTACCAAAACAAAAGTTTAGAATTCTTCAAATGACTTACCTGACTTACTAAAACAAAAGTTTAGAATTCTTCAAATGATTTACAACTTGTTGATTTTCTCTTCAGTACATTTGAGAGAAAGAGTCATCTGAAAGTTTCAAATTTCAGCATTTATTCACCAGGTGCCCAGGATACATCAGGTGTACAACAGTGAAACTCTAACCTTGACTAACCTTGAGAGCTCCTTCCCAGCAGGATACATCAGGTGTACAACAGTGAAACTCTAACCTTGACTAACCTTGGGAGCTCCTTCCCAGCAGGATACATCAGGTGTACAACAGTGAAACTCTAACCTTGACTAACCTTGGGAGCTCCTTCCCAGCAGGATACATCAGGTGTACAACAGTGAAACTCTAACCTTGACTAACCTTGGGAGCTCCTTCCCAGCAATGCATAGATAATAATAATAGTCTAGATAATAACAACAGAAAACACATGTTTTAAAACAAGAAGCACGATATAAGTTGAAGAAACAGGACAATAACACCAAGATGTTGTCTGTATCATGTTGGGTTCACGGTTCACAGGCTCTTACAGGAGGTCTGGTTCGATAAAGGGCCTAAAATGGCCGCTTTCATCCTGATGTTCTGAAAAAAGTCTTGTGATACGAAGGCCGTGAGGTCGATACGTAAAGCTGATTAAAAATCAGTGATATTATCAAGAGCAGTGTGCGGTTTCCTTTCTCCTTCATCTTGTTCAACTGTTAACCTGCACCTGCAAAACAGATTCCTCAGGTGTGCGACTGCCTTTTGAATTTTGTGATACGAAAGTTTTAAAAAACAACATGTCAAACATCCATCCTCACAGTGACGTTTCTATGTGAGAACTGCCAGAACAATTTGAGATACCAAAAATATTTCCCTTCTACTCTGCGGTGGGAATCGGACACAAAGGACTTGCTGACAGACATGACAGTGTTATGACAGATTTACAGTTTGAGGAATACGCACATTGTTTCCAAGAGATCAAAGAAGGGACAAAGAACATGGCAGGAATGGCAACACTACAAAGCAGGACACCTTTAAAAACACAAACTACAGCAACAACAACATCCTCCGTATTAACAGGACACCTTTAGTAATATGACTGTTCCCTTTTCTCCCCAGTAGAAGAGGGGAACCATCCCCTTTTCTCCCCAGTAGAAGAGGGGAACCATCCCCTTCTCTCCCCAGTAGAAGAGGGGAACCATCCCCTTTTCTCCCCAGTAGAAGAGGGGAAACATTCCCTTCTCTCCCCAGTAGAAGAGGAGAACCATTCCCTTTTCTCCCCAGTAGAAGAGGGGAAACATTCCCTTCTCTCCCCAGTAGAAGAGGAGAACCATTCCCTTTTCTCCCCAGTAGAAGAGGGGAACCATCCCCTTTTCTCCCCAGTAGAAGAGGGGAACCATTCCCTTTTCTCCCCAGTAGAAGAGGAGAACCATTCCCTTTTCTCCCCAGTAGAAGAGGGGAACCATTCCCTTCTCTCCCCAGTAGAAGAGGGGAACCATTCCCTTTTCTCCCCAGTAGAAGAGGAGAACCATTCCCTTTTCTCCCCAGTAAAAGAGGAGAACAATTCCCTTTTCTCCCCAGTAGAAGAGGGGAACCATCCCCTTTTCTCCCCAGTAGAAGAGGGGAACCATCCCCTTTTCTCCCCAGCAGAAGAGGGGAACCATTCCCTTTTCTCCCCAGTAGAAGAGGGGAACCATTCCCTTTTCTCCCCAGTAGAAGAGGGGAACCATTCCCTTCTCTCCCCAGTAGAACAACTATATTACTGTACAGTGTAACGCCCCCTAAACCCTCTCCTCAGCAGGACCACTATATTACTGTACAGTGTAACGCCCCCTAAACCCTCTCCTCAGCAGGACCACTATATTACTGTACAGTGTAACGCCCCCTAAACCCTCTCCTCAGCAGGACCACTATATTACTGTACAGTGTAACGCCCCCTAAACCCTCTCCTCAGCAGGACCACTATATTACTGTACAGTGTAACGCCCCCTAAACCCTCCCCTCAGCAGGACCACTATATTACTGTACAGTGTAACGCCCCCTAAACCCTCTCCTCAGCAGGACCACTATATTACTGTACAGTGTAACGCCCCCTAAACCCTCTCCTCAGCAGGACCACTATATTACTGTACAGTGTAACGCCCCCTAAACCCTCTCCTCAGTAGGACCACTATATTACTGTACAGTGTAACGCCCCCTAAACCCTCTCCTCAGCAGGACCACTATATTACTGTACAGTGTAACGCCCCCTAAACCCTCTCCTCAGTAGGACCACTATATTACTGTACAGTGTAACGCCCCCTAAACCCTCTCCTCAGCAGGACCACTATATTACTGTACAGTGTAACACCCCCTAAACCCTCTCCTCAGCAGGACAGCTATATTACTGTACAGTGTAACGCCCCCTAAACCCTCTCCTCAGCAGGACCACTATATTACTGTACAGTGTAACGCCCCCTAAACCCTCTCCTCAGCAGGACCACTATATTACTGTACAGTGTAACGCCCCCTAAACCCTCTCCTCAGCAGGACCACTATATTACTGTACAGTGTAACGCCCCCTAAACCCTCTCCTCAGCAGGACCACTATATTACTGTACAGTGTAACGCCCCCTAAACCCTCTCCTCAGCAGGACCACTATATTACTGTACAGTGTAACGCCCCCTAAACCCTCTCCTCAGCAGGACCACTATATTACTGTACAGTGTAACGCCCCCTAAACCCTCTCCTCAGCAGGACCACTATATTACTGTACAGTGTAACGCCCCCTAAACCCTCCCCTCAGCAGGACCACTATATTACTGTACAGTGTAACGCCCCCTAAACCCTCTCCTCAGCAGGACCACTATATTACTGTACAGTGTAACGCCCCCTAAACCCTCTCCTCAGTAGGACCACTATATTACTGTACAGTGTAACGCCCCCTAAACCCTCTCCTCAGCAGGACCACTATATTACTGTACAGTGTAACGCCCCCTAAACCCTCTCCTCAGGAGGACCACTATATTACTGTACAGTGTAACGCCCCCTAAACCCTCTCCTCAGCAGGACCACTATATTACTGTACAGTGTAACGCCCCCTAAACCCTCTCCTCAGCAGGACCACTATATTACTGTACAGTGTAACGCCCCCTAAACCCTCTCCTCAGCAGGACCACTATATTACTGTACAGTGTAACGCCCCCTAAACCCTCTCCTCAGCAGGACCACTATATTACTGTACAGTGTAACGCCCCCTAAACCCTCTCCCCAGCAGGACCACTATATTACTGTACAGTGTAACGCCCCCTAAACCCTCTCCTCAGTAGGACCACTATATTACTGTACAGTGTAACGCCCCCTAAACCCTCTCCTCAGCAGGACCACTATATTACTGTACAGTGTAACGCCCCCTAAACCCTCTCCTCAGCAGGACCACTATATTACTGTACAGTGTAACGCCCCCTAAACCCTCCCCTCAGCAGGACCACTATATTACTGTACAGTGTAACGCCCCCTAAACCCTCTCCCCAGCAGGACCACTATATTACTGTACAGTGTAACGCCCCCTAAACCCTCTCCTCAGCAGGACCACTATATTACTGTACAGTGTAACGCCCCCTAAACCCTCTCCTCAGCAGGACCACTATATTACTGTACAGTGTAACGCCCCCTAAACCCTCTCCTCAGGAGGACCACTATATTACTGTACAGTGTAACGCCCCCTAAACCCTCTCCCCAGCAGGACCACTATATTACTGTACAGTGTAACGCCCCCTAAACCCTCTCCTCAGCAGGACCACTATATTACTGTACAGTGTAACGCCCCCTAAACCCTCTCCTCAGCAGGACCACTATATTACTGTACAGTGTAACGCCCCCTAAACCCTCTCCTCAGCAGGACCACTATATTACTGTACAGTGTAACGCCCCCTAAACCCTCTCCTCAGCAGGACCACTATATTACTGTACAGTGTAACGCCCCCTAAACCCTCTCCTCAGCAGGACCACTATATTACTGTACAGTGTAACGCCCCCTAAACCCTCCCCTCATCAGGACCACTATATTACTGTACAGTGTAACGCCCCCTAAACCCTCTCCTCAGTAGGACCACTATATTACTGTACAGTGTAACGCCCCCTAAACCCTCTCCTCAGCAGGACCACTATATTACTGTACAGTGTAACGCCCCCTAAACCCTCCCCTCAGCAGGACCACTATATTACTGTACAGTGTAACGCCCCCTAAACCCTCTCCTCAGCAGGACCACTATATTACTGTACAGTGTAACATCCCCTAAACCCTCTCCTCAGCAGGACCACTATATTACTGTACAGTGTAACGCCCCCTAAACCCTCTCCTCAGCAGGACCACTATATTACTGTACAGTGTAACGCCCCCTAAACCCTCTCCTCAGGAGGACCACTATATTACTGTACAGTGTAACGCCCCCTAAACCCTCTCCTCAGCAGGACCACTATATTACTGTACAGTGTAACGCCCCCTAAACCCTCTCCTCAGCAGGACCACTATATTACTGTACAGTGTAACGCCCCCTAAACCCTCTCCTCAGCAGGACCACTATATTACTGTACAGTGTAACGCCCCCTAAACCCTCCCCTCAGCAGGACCACTATATTACTGTACAGTGTAACGCCCTCTAAACCCTCTCCTCAGCAGGACCACTATATTACTGTACAGTGTAACGCCCCCTAAACCCTCTCCTCAGCAGGACCACTATATTACTGTACAGTGTAACACCCCCTAAACCCTCTCCTCAGCAGGACCACTATATGACTGTACAGTGTAACGCCCCCTAAACCCTCTCCTCAGCAGGACCACTATATTACTGTACAGTGTAACGCCCCCTAAACCCTCCCCTCAGCAGGACCACTATATTACTGTACAGTGTAACGCCCCCTAAACCCTCCCTTATTACTGTACAGTGTAACGCCCCCTAAACCCTCTCCTCAGCAGGACCACTATATTACTGTACAGTGTAACGCCCCCTAAACCCTCCCCTCAGCAGGACCACTATATTACTGTACAGTGTAACGCCCCCTAAACCCTCCCTTATTACTGTACAGTGTAACGCCCCCTAAACCCTCTCCTCAGCAGGACCACTATATTACTGTACAGTATAACGCCCCCTAAACCCTCTCCTCAGCAGGACCACTATATTACTGTACAGTGTAACGCCCCCTAAACCCTCTCCTCAGCAGGACCACTATATTACTGTACAGTATAACGCCCCCTAAACCCTCTCCTCAGCAGGACCACTATATTACTGTACAGTGTAACGCCCCCTAAACCCTCTCCTCAGCAGGACCACTATATTACTGTACAATGTAACGCCCCCTAAACCCTCTCCTCAGCAGGACCACTATATTACTGTACAGTATAACGCCCCCTAAACCCTCTCCTCAGCAGGACCACTATATTACTGTACAGTATAACGCCCCCTAAACCCTCTCCTCAGCAGGACCACTATATTACTGTACAGTGTAACACCCCCTAAACCCTCTCCTCAGCAGGACCACTATATTACTGTACAGTGTAACGCCCCCTAAACCCTCTCCTCAGCAGGACCACTATATTACTGTACAGTGTAACGCCCCCTAAACCCTCTCCTCAGGAGGACCACTATATTACTGTACAGTGTAACGCCCCCTAAACCCTCTCCTCAGGAGGACCACTATATTACTGTACAGTGTAACGCCCCCTAAACCCTCTCCTCAGCAGGACCACTATATTACTGTACAGTGTAACGCCCCCTAAACCCTCTCCTCAGTAGGACCACTATATTACTGTACAGTGTAACGCCCCCTAAACCCTCTCCTCAGTAGGACCACTATATTACTGTACAGTGTAACGCCCCCTAAACCCTCTCCTCAGCAGGACCACTATATTACTGTACAGTGTAACGCCCCCTAAACCCTCTCCTCAGCAGGACCACTATATTACTGTACAGTGTAACGCCCCCTAAACCCTCTCCTCAGCAGGACCACTATATTACTGTACAGTGTAACGCCCCCTAAACCCTCTCCTCAGCAGGACCACTATATTACTGTACAGTGTAACGCCCCCTAAACCCTCTCCTCAGCAGGACCACTATATTACTGTACAGTGTAACGCCCCCTAAACCCTCTCCTCAGGAGGACCACTATATTACTGTACAGTGTAACGCCCCCTAAACCCTCTCCTCAGCAGGACCACTATATTACTGTACAGTGTAACGCCCCCTAAACCCTCTCCTCAGCAGGACCACTATATTACTGTACAGTGTAACGCCCCCTAAACCCTCTCCTCAGCAGGACCACTATATTACTGTACAGTGTAACGCCCCCTAAACCCTCTCCTCAGCAGGACCACTATATTACTGTACAGTGTAACGCCCCCTAAACCCTCTCCTCAGCAGGACCACTATATTACTGTACAGTGTAACGCCCCCTAAACCCTCTCCTCAGCAGGACCACTATATTACTGTACAGTGTAACGCCCCCTAAACCCTCCCCTCAGCAGGACAACTATATTACTATCTACTATGACTTGCTATACACAGTACATTTTTTGACATCTTCTTCCTCTACACGCGTACAAAGATAAAAAGTAGCCTGGTCCCAGATCTGTTTTCTCCGTCTTTCCAAATGACCAGAGGACAGGGTGCAGAGGACAGGGTTCAGAGGACAGTGTCCAGAGGACAGGGTTCAGAGGACAGGGTCAAGAGGACAGGGTCAAGAGGACAGGGTTCAGAGGACAGTGTCCAGAGGACAGGGTTCAGAGGACAGGGTCCAGAGGACAGGGTTCAGAGGACAGGGTCCAGAGGACAGGGTCCAGAGGACAGGGTTCAGAGGACAGGGTTCAGAGGACAGGGTCCAGAGGACAGGGTTCAGAGGATAGGGTTCAGAGGACAGGGTCCAGAGGACAGGGTCCAGAGGACAGGGTCCAGAGGACAGGGTCCAGAGGACAGGGTTCAGAGGACAGTGTTCAGAGGACAGGGTTCAGAGGATAGGGTTCAGAGGACAGGGTCCAGAGGACAGGGTTCAGAGGACAGGGTTCAGAGGACAGGGTCCAGAGGACAGGGTTCAGAGAACAGGGTCCAGAGGACAGGGTTCAGAGGACAGGGTCCAGAGGACAGGGTTCAGAGGACAGGGTTCAGAGAACAGGGTCCAGAGGACAGGGTTCAGAGGACAGGGTCCAGAGGACAGGGTCCAGAGGACAGGGTCCAGAGGACAGGGTTCAGAGGATAGGGTACCCGAACTGGAGGCCCGCGGGTGGTTTTATTTGCCCCTCAAGTTTTGACAAAAACAAAAAAGTTGTTTTTATTTCTTCATTGTTGGGGACATAAAAGACTGTCAAAACACCACAGAAATCAGCTCCAAGTGATTTTAATTTTGGAAATCTCTTTACCAGTATTCCCACGCATAATAAAGAGACATGAGAATGTAAACAAATGTAAGCAAGGATTGAAATGGTTGAGTTTTAGTCAAATATTACATCTGTTTTGGCTTCTTGCAGTCAATTTGCAGTCCCCCCCCCCACAAACAGGTCTGGAATCAGGCTACTCAGGAACCATCAGTATCACTTCCTGGAGGAGATGTTGGTTGTGATATTGTTGTTATGAGGAGAACATAAGTATCCTGTTGGTTAGAGGATATTGTTGTTATGAGGAGAACATCAGTATCCTGTTGGTTAGAGGAGAACATCAGTATCCTGTTGGTTGGAGGAGAACATCAGTATCCTGTTGGTTAGAGGAGAACATCAGTATCCTGTTGGTTAGAGGAGAACATCAGTATCCTGTTGGTTGGAGGAGAACATCAGTATCCTGTTGGTTAGAGGAGAACATCAGTATCCTGTTGGTTAGAGGATATTGTTGTTATGAGGAGAACATCAGTATCCTGTTGGTTAGAGGAGAACATCAGTATCCTGTTGGTTGGAGGAGAACATCAGTATCCTGTTGGTTAGAGGAGAACATCAGTATCCTGTTGGTTGGAGGAGAACATCAGTATCCTGTTGGTTAGAGGAGAACATCAGTATCCTGTTGGTTAGAGGATATTGTTGTTATGAGGAGAACATCAGTATCCTGTTGGTTAGAGGATATTGTTGTTATGAGGAGAACATCAGTATCCTGTTGGTTGGAGGAGAACATCAGTATCCTGTTGGTTAGAGGAGAACATCAGTATCCTGTTGGTTGGAGGAGAACATCAGTATCCTGTTGGTTAGAGGAGAACATCAGTATCCTGTTGGTTGGAGGAGAACATCAGTATCCTGTTGGTTGGAGGAGAACATCAGTATCCTGTTGGTTAGAGGAGAACATCAGTATCCTGTTGGTTAGAGGATATCGTTGTTATGAGGAGAACATCAGTATCCTGTTGGTTGGAGGAGAACATCAGTATCCTGTTGGTTAGAGGAGAACATCAGTATCCTGTTGGTTAGAGGAGAACATCAGTATCCTGTTGGTTGGAGGAGAACATCAGTATCCTGTTGGTTAGAGGAGAACATCAGTATCCTGTTGGTTAGAGGAGAACATCAGTATCCTGTTGGTTAGAGGAGAACATCAGTATCCTGTTGGTTAGAGGAGAACATCAGTATCCTGTTGGTTAGAGGAGAACATCAGTATCCTGTTGGTTGGAGGAGAACATCAGTATCCTGTTGGTTGGAGGAGAACATCAGTATCCTGTTGGTTGGAGGAGAACATCAGTATCCTGTTGGTTGGAGGAGAACATCAGTATCCTGTTGGTTGGAGGAGAACATCAGTATCCTGTTGGTTGGAGGAGAACATCAGTATCCTGTTGGTTAGAGGAGAACATCAGTATCCTGTTGGTTAGAGGAGAACATCAGTATCCTGTTGGTTGGAGGAGAACATCAGTATCCTGTTGGTTGGAGGAGAACATCAGTATCCTGTTGGTTGGAGGAGAACATCAGTATCCTGTTGGTTGGAGGAGAACATCAGTATCCTGTTGGTTAGAGGATATTGTTGTTATGAGGAGAACATCAGTATCCTGTTGGTTAGAGGATATTGTTGTTATGAGGAGAACATCAGTATCCTGTTGGTTAGAGGAGAACATCAGTATCCTGTTGGTTAGAGGAGAACATCAGTATCCTGTTGGTTAGAGGAGAACATCAGTATCCTGTTGGTTAGAGGAGAACATCAGTATCCTGTTGGTTAGAGGAGAACATCAGTATCCTGTTGGTTAGAGGAGAACATCAGTATCCTGTTGGTTAGAGGATATTGTTGTTATGAGGAGAACATCAGTATCCTGTTGGTTAGAGGATATCGTTGTTATGAGGAGAACATCAGTATCCTGTTGGTTAGAGGAGAACATCAGTATCCTGTTGGTTAGAGGAGAACATCAGTATCCTGTTGGTTGGAGGATATCGTTGTTATGAGGAGAACATCAGTATCCTGTTGGTTAGAGGATATCGTTGTTATGAGGAGAACATCAGTATCCTGTTGGTTGGAGGAGATGTTGGTTAGAGGAGAACATCAGTATCCTGTTGGTTAGAGGAGAACATCAGTATCCTGTTGGTTGGAGGATATCGTTGTTATGAGGAGAACATCAGTATCCTGTTGGTTAGAGGATATTGTTGTTATGAGGAGAACATCAGTATCCTGTTGGTTGGAGGAGAACATCAGTATCCTGTTGGTTGGAGGAGAACATCAGTATCCTGTTGGTTAGAGGAGAACATCAGTATCCTGTTGGTTAGAGGAGAACATCAGTATCCTGTTGGTTGGAGGAGAACATCAGTATCCTGTTGGTTGGAGGAGAACATCAGTATCCTGTTGGTTGGAGGAGAACATCAGTATCCTGTTGGTTGGAGGAGAACATCAGTATCCTGTTGGTTAGAGGAGAACATCAGTATCCTGTTGGTTAGAGGAGAACATCAGTATCCTGTTGGTTGGAGGAGAACATCAGTATCCTGTTGGTTGGAGGAGAACATCAGTATCCTGTTGGTTAGAGGAGAACATCAGTATCCTGTTGGTTAGAGGAGAACATCAGTATCCTGTTGGTTAGAGGAGAACATCAGTATCCTGTTGGTTAGAGGAGAACATCAGTATCCTGTTGGTTAGAGGATATCATTGTTTGTTTGCTTCTCTTTTTGTTATTAGATCAGTAATAACGACTACAGCTGATCCTCTCATGCTCAACATAGAGGAAACACACACACGTGCACATACGCAAGACACACACACACACACATGCATACACACACACACACACACACACACACATACACACACACACACACACATGCATACACACACACACACACACACACACATACACACATGCACACACACATGCACACACACACATGCACACACAGATGCACACACACATGCACACACACACACACACACACACACGCACACACACACATGCATACACAAACATTACTTCTCAAACAGAAAAGTTGGCTCCATGCAGTCTGAGTAAATGGAAATGGTCCATTAACGTAGAAATGCAGGAACAGTACAGTAACATCTATAAAATATATTGTTTCAACTACCGGATAATTACACCTTACAGTTTCAAGTGGTTTGTTTCATATCTCAAACACAATCAATCATCATAAATCAGATCTGCAGTCATGGTCAGTGCTGCCCTCTACTGGTATTACAAGTACAGTAGTCTTTTAGAAAAACACTCAGCATAGCAGTTTGTTGATGCACAGTGCCCCCTTGTGTTGATAACTAGTAGTGAATTGTCTATTCTTGCCTGTACTTCTCCTCCAGAGCAACATTAGTGGATTAGGTAGCATGCTCGGTCTGTCTTCTACTATGTTATTAACACACTACTGAAACAGCTGCTTTGTGGAAGCTAGGTGGCCTGCTGTACACACACACACACACACACACACACTGTGTGGGTGAACTAGACACGATGAGGTATAGTGCTGGTCTGGGGGAGTTTGATGGTTTACTGGTCTGGTGGTCTACTGGTCTGGTCTGGTGGAGTCTGATGGTCTACTGGTCTGGTCTGGTGGAGTCTGATGGTCTACTGGTCTGGTCTGGTGGAGTCTAATGGTCTGGTCTGATGGTCTACTGGTCTGGTCTGGTGGAGTCTGATAGTCTACTGGTCTGGTGGAGTCTGATGGTCTACTGGTCTGGTCTGGTGGTCTACTGGTCTGGTGGAGTCTGATGGTCTACTGGTCTGGGTGGAGTCTGATGGTCTAATGGTCTGCTCTGATGGTCTACTGGTCTGGTGGAGTCTGATGGTCTACTGGTCTGGTCTGATGGTCTACTGGTCTGGTCTGATGGTCTACTGGTCTGGTGGGGTCTGTTGGTCTACTGGTCTGGTGGAGTCTGATGGTCTACTGGTCTGGTCTGGTGGAGTCTAATGGTCTGCTCTGATGGTCTACTGGTCTGGTCTGGTGGTCTACTGGTCTGGTCTGATGGAGTCTGATGGTCTACTGATCTGGTCTGGTGGTCTACTGCAGCTGGGATCAGGTTACAGCCATCTGATCTACACTGAGCCACAGAGCAACAAACAACATGATGCCCACACACACACACACACACACACACACACACACACACACACACACACACACACACACACTTATTGTCTTTATTTAAATAGGCAAGTCAGTTAAGAACAAATTCTTATTTACAATGACTGCCTACCAAACCCAAACCCGGACGACGCTGGGCCAATTGTGCGCCGCCCTATGGGACTCCCAATCACGGCCAGTTGTGATACAGCCTGGAATCCAGCCAGGATCTGTAGTGACGCCTCTAGCACTGAGTGCCTTAGACCGCTGCGCCACCCGGGAGCCCAAGATGTAGCCACTCTAACACACACATCACACACACACACACACAACACGTACACCATGATAGACACACTCTAACACACACACACACACACACAGCAAGTACACCATGATGGACACACTCTAACACACACACAGCACGTACACCACGATAGACACACTCTAACACACCCACAGCACGTACATGGACACACAGAGAAATTGGTAACACACACAGAGAAATTAAATACAGAAATATATATTTTACATAGGTGTCTCAGACCCCTGAGTCAATACTTTGTAGAAGCACTTTTGGCAGCGATTACAGATGTGAGTCTTTCTGGGTAAGTCTCTAAGAGCTTTAAACACCTGGATTGTGTTACCGTATAGTCTCCTCCCCTCACCACTGTTTCCTACATTGTATTCTGGATACTGTGCTGCCATCTATTGGTGCGTTAGGAGAATTGACGAGGGTTCAGATTACAGATTGTATTTGCTTCCATCTACTGTATAAAGGTGAGAAACAACTAGTGGGTATAGGATTTAACTTACCCATCCCTCTCCCCCTCCCTTCCTCAGGGTCTAGTCTCAACCTGGAACACCACTAAGAAGACCAGAGCAGAGAGAATGTTAGACATGGCCTTACTCATATGTCTCTCTCCCTCTCTCTCCCTCTCTCTCTCTCTCTGTCTCTCTGTCTCTCTCTCTGTCTCTCTCTCTCTCTCTCTCTCTCTCTCTCTCTCTCTCTCTGTCTCTCTCTCTCTCTCTCTCTGTCTCTCTCTCTCTCTCTCTCTCTCTGTCTCTCTCTCCCTCTCCCTCTCCCTCTCTCTCTCTCTCTCTCTCTCTCAGGGTGGTAACACCAGTCTGAATATGAACCACTATGCCACTAAGAAGACGGTGGCAGGGAGCATGTTAGACGTGGCCCTGCTGATGGCCAACGCTGCCCAGCTGAAGGCCGTCCTGGAGCAGGGGCCAGACTTCAGGTATTCTGATTACATTTGATTTGATTTGATCATTTAATACACAAGTGGATATTTGTGTGTGTAAAATAATTGTAACAATAAAGATTCCTGACTCACTCTATTTCCATTGTAGTCGTCTAGTTTTGGCCACCAGGCAGGATGAGTCTAAGAGATGATACGTCATTACAGGTACTACGTCACTGTCCTGGTCCTCATCGGGTCGTCGCTGCTCTTCCAGGTGCTGGCTGGGGTGCTGTTTGTGGCCATGGGTGAGTCTGGACTTGTCAAGTGTCATTACAGTAAAAAAGCCTGTAAGAGGTCCATGCGAGGGGCAACAGAAGCACACAGTCCATTTCACAATTTAAACCAATGTGTTGTAAACTGTTCATTACTGACCTTTAAACAATCATCTCAGTCCCTAAAGTTATAAACCGCGTGTAGCATCAGTGGAGTGGATTTATGTAGACCAAGGGAAGACAGGCTTCCCCAAATACTTGACCAACAGGCTTCCCCAAATATTTGACCAACAGGCTTCCCCAAATATTTGACCAACAGGCTTCCCCAAATATTTGACCAACAGGCTTCCCCAAATATTTGACCAACAGGCTTCCCCAAATACTTGACCAACAGGCTTCCCCAAATATTTGACCAACAGGCTTCCCCAAATACTTGACCAACAGGCTTCCCCAAATATTTGACCAACAGGCTTCCCCAAATACTTGACCAACAGGCTTCCCCAAATATTTGACCAACAGGCTCCCCCAAATATTTGACCAACAGGCTTCCCCAAATATTTGACCTGTGTTTTCATACTTCTCCGACAATTCTCAAGTGTCTGAATCTCAGCAGAGAAATCATCCGATCGAGGGAAACAGCGCCCCTCTGTCTCAGTGTGTGTAGCCCATGTATCTGATGCTGTCTGAACAGGGAAACAGCATCCCTCTGTCTCAGTGTGTGTAGCCCATGTATCTGATGCTGTCTGAACAGGGAAACAGCGCCCCTCTGTCTCAGTGTGTGTAGCCCATGTATCTGATGCTGTCTGAACAGGGAAACAGCGCCCCTCTGTCTCAGTGTGTGTAGCCCATGTATCTGACGCTGTCTGAACAGGGAAACAGCGCCCCCTCTGTCTCAGTGTGTGTAGCACATGTATCTGATGCTGTCTGAACAGGGAAACAGCGCCCCCTCTGTCTCAGTGTGTGTAGCCCATGTATCTGATGCTGTCTGGAAATAAACATTATAACATGTTGCCACTGTAGCGTTTCATTGATTGATGCCATCAACCGTTTCTCCTCTCTTGATAAAAAAAAAGAAAATAAATAATTTGCCAATCAGTGTTTTATTTATTATTTTTTTATCTGTTATTTTACCAGGTAAGTTGACTGAGAAAGCGTTCTCATTTGCAGCAACGACCTGGGGAATAGTTACAGGGGAGAGGAGGGGGATGAATGAGCCAATTGTAAACTGGGGATTATTAGGTGACCTTGATGGTTTGAGGGCCAGATTGAGAATTTAGCCAGGACACTGGGGTTAACACCCCTACTCTTACGATAAGTGCCATGAGATCTTTAATGACCTCAGCGTTGAGATGAGCTAAACAATGTATTGTTCTGGCGCAGCAAAACTCCCCCCCCCCTTGAGGACAGTTTGGATTTGGCTTCACACCAATCAAATCACATCCTATACAAAATGTCATCATTGTCAGAAAAACGTGTCTGTTTCTGGTCTGTTTGTGTTGATGTCCTGCACTGGCTAGCTTGCTAAATCATCCCTTTCCTAACCCATAGATGGAGATGGGGATTTGGACTTCTGGTTTTGACTTAATTCTCTGTACAGGCCAATGATTATGATTGTGATTCTGATCAAACCATAAATGCATAAATTCGGGCCCCAGGAAGAGTAGCTGCTGCAGAGTAGCTGCTGAAGAGTAGCTGCTGAAGAGTATCTGCTGAGGAGTAGCTGCTGAAGAGTATCTGCTGAAGAGTATCTGCTGAAGAGTATCTGCTAAAGAGTATCTGCTGAAGAGTAGCTGCTGAAGAGTAGCTGCTAAAGAGTATCTGCTGAAGAGTATCTGCTGAAGAGTAGCTGCTGAAGAGTAGCTGCTAAAGAGTATCTGCTAAAGAGTATCTGCTAAAGAGTATCTGCTGAGGAGTAGCTGCTGAAGAGTAGCTGCTGAAGAGTAGCTGCTGAAGAGTATCTGCTGAGGAGTAGCTGCTGAAGAGTAGCTGCTGAAGAGTATCTGCTGAAGCGTAGCTGCTGAAGCGTAGCTGCTGAAGCGTAGCTGCTGAAGAGTATCTGCTGCCACTGGCCGGAGACGATAGAAGTTCAATATGTAGCCTCGATGTAGTCTAGTAGAATCACGTTGACTAGCTAGCTAACTTAGCTGGTTCATAACTAGCTAGCTAACTTAGCTGGTTCATAACTAGCTAGCTAACTTAGCTGGTTCATAACTAGCTAGCTAACTTAGCTGGTTCATAACTAGCCCATGGTAGGAAGTTAGGCTGGCAAGCATTTTAGCTAGTTAGCCTGTGAAAACTAAAACTACAAGTGTACAGAGCCATGGACCGTTTAGCCAACATGGAGGAGGAAGGCATAGGTATTCAACTAGTCCACAGGTAGGGTCAAAGCCAACATGAAAGAGGAAGGCATAGGTATTCAACTAGTCCACAGGTAGGGTCAAAGCCAACATGAAAGAGGAAGGCATAGGTATTCAACTAGTCCACAGGTAGGGTCAAAGCCAACATGGAAGAGAGGAGGAAGGCATAGGTATTCAACTAGTCCACAGGTAGGGTCAAAGCCAACATGAAAGAGAGGAGGAAGGCATAGGTATTCAACTAGGGCACACACACACACACAACCACACACACGCACACGCACACACACACACACACACACGCACACACACACAGCCACATGATATTTAGCTACATTGATTGGACTAAATCGTTTTTGGTATCTTTAAGTTTGTGTATTAAACTAAGCATATATTGTTATTTTTGATTTGATGATGTTTAAATGTTTAAGTTGAAATGTAGCTGGAATAGCAGAGGCAGGGCTACAGTTGTAGCTGACTGGAGGTAACTCTGTAGTTCTAAACCAGTTGTCTGTAGCTGACTGGAGGTAACTCTGTAGTTCTAAATCAGTTGTCTGTAGCTGACTGGAGGTAACTCTGTAGTTCTAAACCAGTTGTCTGTAGCTGACTGGAGGTAACTCTGTAGTTCTAAACCAGTTGTCTGTAGCTGACTGGAGGTAACTCTGTAGTTCTAAACCAGTTGTCTGTAGCTGACTGGAGGTAACTCTGTAGTTCTAAACCAGTTGTCTGTAGCTGACTGAATGTAACTCTGTAGTTCTAAACCAGTTGTCTGTAGCTGACTGGAGGTAACTCTGTAGTTCTAAACCAGTTGTCTGTAGCTGACTGGAGGTAACTCTGTAGTTCTAAACCAGTTGTCTGTAGCTGACTGGAGGTAACTCTGTAGTTCTAAACCAGTTGTCTGTAGCTGACTGGAGGTAACTCTGTAGTTCTAAATCAGTTGTCTGTAGCTGACTGGAGGTAACTCTGTAGTTCTAAACCAGTTGTCTGTAGCTGACTGGAGGTAACTCTGTAGTTCTAAACCAGTTGTCTGTAGCTGACTGGAGGTAACTCTGTAGTTCTAAACCAGTTGTCTGTAGCTGACTGGAGGTAACTCTGTAGTTCTAAACCAGTTGTCTGTAGCTGACTGAATGTAACTCTGTAGTTCTAAACCAGTTGTCTGTAGCTGACTGGAGGTAACTCTGTAGTTCTAAACCAGTTGTCTGTAGCTGACTGGAGGTAACTCTGTAGTTCTAAACCAGTTGTCTGTAGCTGACTGGAGGTAACTCTGTAGTTCTAAACCAGTTGTCTGTAGCTGACTGGAGGTAACTCTGTAGTTCTAAACCAGTTGTCTGTAGCTGACTGGAGGTAACTCTGTAGTTCTAAACCAGTTGTCTGTAGCTGACTGGAGGTAACTCTGTAGTTCTAAACCAGTTGTCTGTAGCTGACTGGAGGTAACTCTGTAGTTCTAAACCAGTTGTCTGTAGCTGACTGGATGTAACTCTGTAGTTCTAAACCAGTTGTCTGTAGCTGACTGGAGGTAACTCTGTAGTTCTAAACCAGTTGTCTGTAGCTGACTGGAGGTAACTCTGTAGTTCTAAACCAGTTGTCTGTAGCTGACTGGAGGTAACTCTGTAGTTCTAAATCAGTTGTCTGTAGCTGACTGGAGGTAACTCTGTAGTTCTAAACCAGTTGTCTGTAGCTGACTGGAGGTAACTCTGTAGTTCTAAACCAGTTGTCTGTAGCTGACTGGAGGTAACTCTGTAGTTCTAAACCAGTTGTCTGTAGTTCTAAACCAGTTGTCTGTAGTTCTAAATCAGTTGTCTGTAGCTGACTGGAGGTAACTCTGTCGTTCTAAACCAGTTGTCTGTAGCTGACTGGAGGTAACTCTGTCGTTCTAAACCAGTTGTCTGTAGCTGACTGGAGGTAACTCTGTAGTTCTAAACCAGTTGTCTGTAGCTGACTGGAGGTAACTCTGTAGTTCTAAACCAGTTGTCTGTAGCTGACTGGAGGTAACTCTGTAGTTCTAAACCAGTTGTCTGTAGCTGACTGGAGGTAACTCTGTAGTTCTAAATCAGTTGTCTGTAGCTGACTGGATGTAACTCTGTCGTTCTAAACCAGTTGTCTGTAGCTGACTGGAGGTAACTCTGTCGTTCTAAACCAGTTGTCTGTAGCTGACTGGAGGTAACTCTGTAGTTCTAAACCAGTTGTCTGTAGCTGACTGGATGTAACTCTGTAGTTCTAAATCAGTTGTCTGTAGCTGACTGGAGGTAACTCTGTAGTTCTAAATCAGTTGTCTGTAGCTGACTGGAGGTAACTCTGTAGTTCTAAACCAGTTGTCTGTAGCTGACTGGAGGTAACTCTGTCGTTCCAGTAGTTGTTTAGTAAACTGTAAAACATGAACTTGCTTGACCAAGCTGCAGGTCATACGACTGTTTGTTACGTGTAATATATGCTTTGTGGACTTCACCTGACAGATGTTTCTCTCTGGTTTTGTGATGAAATAAACGTATGTGTGGTTGAATTTATTCCGCCACTGTGTGACTGTTTGTGTTGTTGTTGTATATTATTACACATCACGGTGGCGTATGAACGAATGGGTTATAGAGCAAACAACACAACGTCACAACAGGTTATAATATGTCTTGTTTACCGGCTTCCTCTGTGATATTACCCACACACCACTACTGTATGGCATCGGGTCTCGCCTCAGTTACAACACTGTTGGTCTCTGTGTGTTCCAGCACGTAAGGACCTGAACAACGTGGCCAAACAGAGGAAGCTGGACATCATGAACAACGTGGCCACCGGCCTCGTCTTCATCACCGCCATCATCAACATCTTCATCACCGCATTTGGAGTGCAGAAGACTGGCCTGTACCCCAAAACCTAGCCTGAAGACTGGCCTGTACCCCACAACCTAGACAGTAGACTGGCATGTACCCTAAAACCTAGACAGAAGACTTGCCTGTACCCCAAAACCTAGACAGTAGACTGACCTGTACCCCGAAACCTACAATGAAGACTGGCCTGTACCCCAAAACCTAGACAGAAGACTGGCCTGTACCCCAAAACCTAGACTGAAGACTGGCCTGTACCCCACAACCTAGACAGTAGACTGACCTGTACCCCACAACCTAGACAGAAGACTGACCTGTACCCCAAAACCTAGACAGTAGACTGGCCTGTACCCCAAAACCTAGACAGTAGACTGGCCTGTACCCCAAAACCTAGACAGTAGACTGGCCTGTACCCCAAAACCTAGACAGTAGACTGACCTGTACCCCTAAACCTAGACAGTAGACTGACCTGTACCCCAAAACCTAGACAGTAGACTGACCTGTACCCCACAACCTAGACAGAAGACTGACCTGTACCCCAAAACCTAGACAGTAGACTGGCCTGTACCCCAAAACCTAGACAGTAGACTGGCCTGTACCCCAAAACCTAGACAGTAGACTGGCCTGTACCCCAAAACCTAGACAGTAGACTGACCTGTACCCCTAAACCTAGACAGTAGACTGACCTGTACCCCAAAACCTAGACAGTAGACTGACCTGTACCCCAACACCTAGGCTGAAGACTGATCTGTACCCCAAAACCTAGACAGTAGACTGACCTGTACCCCAAAACCTAGACAGAAGACTGGCCTGTACCCCAAAACCTAGACAGAAGACTGGCCTGTACCCCACAACCTAGACAGAAGACTGACCTGTACCCCACAACCTAGACAGAAGACTGACCTGTACCCCACAACCTAGACAGAAGACTGACCTGTACCCCACAACCTAGACAGAAGACTGACCTGTACCCTAAAACCTAGACTGAAGACTGACCTGTACCCCACAACCTAGACAGTAGACTGACCTGTACCCTAAAACCTAGACTGAAGACTGACCTGTACCCCACAACCTAGACAGTAGACTGACCTGTACCCCAAAACCTAGACAGTAGACTGACCTGTACCCCAACACCTAGGCTGAAGACTGATCTGTACCCTAAAACCTAGACTGAAAACTGACCTGTACCCCACAACCTAGACAGTAGACTGACCTGTACCCTAAAACCTAGACAGTAGACTGGCCTGTACCCTAAAACCTAGACAGTAGACTGACCTGTACCCTAAAACCTAGACTGAAGACTGACCTGTACCCCACAACCTAGACAGTAGACTGACCTGTACCCCAAAACCTAGACAGTAGACTGACCTGTACCCCAACACCTAGGCTGAAGACTGATCTGTACCCTAAAACCTAGACTGAAAACTGACCTGTACCCCACAACCTAGACAGTAGACTGACCTGTACCCTAAAACCTAGACAGTAGACTGGCCTGTACCCCAAAACCTAGACAGAAGACTGGCCTGTACCCCACAACCTAGACAGAAGACTGGCCTGTACCCCACAACCTAGACAGAAGACTGGCCTGTACCCTAAAACCTAGACTGAAGACTGACCTGTACCCCACAACCTAGACAGTAGACTGACCTGTACCCTAAAACCTAGACTGAAGACTGACCTGTACCCCACAACCTAGACAGTAGACTGACCTGTACCCTAAAACCTAGAGTGATATACTTCAGCGATATATCTTTCAAAACGCGGCAATACGGGTTTACTATTGTAACTTTTTTTTATCAGAAGAGATTTGTAAAAGAAAGATATTAATCATTTCAATGTCAAAAAAGTAGAATTGTCTTATTCTAATGTGTATGGCTCAGAAATCAAATTAAAGACAAGTGTTTGGGCTATAGATTAGTCTCTCTAGACAAACGGGTTGCCTCCCACAATTTAACAATGTTCAAGCATGTCCTTGGTCTGGGATTTCCAAGAATGGCTACAGACCATAGGGTCTTCAGATAATATAAGGGGAAACAGTGTCTACTAGTGGTCTTTATTTTACTAATAAAATAATGATACTCACTGTGTCCAAAGTGTGTATCTAATGCAATAAACTCCATAAAACAACTGTGTCTTGGTCAAATGTTCTGTTAAGTGAGGGCTGAGACACGTGATACTGAATAAAGGTGTTTATTTAGGATAAGTAATACGGCTGGGGAGTAAATGATGACATCAGCTACATGTAATCTGATTACAACAAAAAAATATAACTGTGATCACTTATGCTACCAGCAAAAACACTGTATTCAGATTACAGATACTTTAGGAAAAACGAGATGATTACTTCTTGGATTACTTTAAAAGGATGTTTTGCAAAAAAAAAGACATTATGACAGCGTTCTGTTTTCTCAACGACATTCCGTTCTGCATTGACAAAAGGAGCAAGTTTAAAGGTCAAATGCAGCTGTTTTTATCTCAATATCAAAGCATTTCTAACTAACAATTTTAAGTGCCTTATTGTGATTTCAATTAAAATGGTCAAAAAAATAAATAATAATTGCTTCTTGGCAAAGAACAATTTCTATTGGTCTGAGTTGGGAAGGGAAAACTGAAAACTAGCTGTTATTGGCAGAGAGGTTTGGAACGCTCTTTCTTATTGGTCGATTAACTCATTTACCAGATGGTGATTTCACCAGGCAGGGCAAAACTCCATCCCAACAAAACAGGCTGAAATTTCAGGCGGTCTTTTCAAACAGCTCTTATATTAAAAGGAGCATAATCATCATTTTCACCACACAGTATTATTCCAACCTCATAGTGAGGAAATATACACTGAGTGGACAAAACATTAGGGACACCTGCTCTTTCCATGACATAGACTGACCAGTGAAAGATATTGATATTGATGTCACCTGTTGAATCCACTTCAATCAGTGTAGATGAAGGAGAAGAGACATGCTAAATAATGATTTGTAAGCCTTGAGACAATTGAGACATGGATTGTGTATGTGTACCATTCAGAATGTAATAGTGCCTTTGAACTGGGTATGGTAGTAAGGCGCACCTGGGTTTTTCACGCTCAACAGTTTCCCGTGTGTATCAAGAGTGGTCCACCACCCAAAGGACATCCAGCCAACTGGACACAACTGTGGGAATCAATGGAGTCAACGTGGGCCAGCATCCCTGTGGAACGCTTTCCACACACCCGGAACCCTCTCGGCAAAAGGGGGTGCAACTCAATATTAGGAAGGTATTCCTAATGTTTTGTACAATTGGTGTATATAAAACACAGGACAATCACATTGACTGTATGGGCCTTCAGGTTTATTCCACCTGAGCAAGTCTGACCACCAATCAGAGACCACTGTGATGACACACCAACTGATGACCACCAATCAGAGACCACTGTGATGACACACCAACTGATGACCACCAATCAGAGACCACTGTGATGACACATGCGATTGATGGATTATTTTAGTATTCTTCTAATCAAAATGTAACTGAAAGTAATCAGATTACGTTACTGAGTTTGGGTAATTAGGACAGGTAATTAGTAACTGTGCTGTAACAGATTACATAGGACAGGTAATTAGTAACTGTGCTGTACCAGATTACATTGGACAGGTAATTAGTACTATAACAGATTACATTGGACAGGCAATTAGTAACTGTACTGTAACAGATTACATTGGACAGGTAATTAGTACTATAACAGATTACATTGGACAGGTAATTAGTAACTGTCCTGTAACAGATTACATTTATAAAGTAACCTAACCAACCATGGACAAATAAGTCATTACATGATCAAGGCTTTGGTCTATGGCCACTCAGGTGACCGAACCAGACACATTCCTTGGGCCACGTCTGGGTGGGTGACAACTGTGTGTGTGTGTGTGTGTGTGTGTGTGTGTGTGTGTGTGTGTGTGTGTGTGTGTGTGTGTGAGAGAGTGTGTAAGGGGTACACACACTACACCACCTTGGCACCAGGGGACTGCACTGGGACAGTATGGGAGGTGGTCAACACTGACAGCTGGAATTATCACAACTGTCATTGACAGTGGATTACAATGAACACATTGTTGTACAGGCCTACACACACATACTTAGACATACACGAAAGTAAATTGTAGGCAACAAAATACATAATACTGTGTATAGCTCTCAAAGTACATGAGACACAATGTCTCGGGCACACTACAAACGGCTAGACTTACAGTAAAACGCTTGTTGTCGTTTCCAAACAGTGTTAGAACTTCAGAGGGTTTGACAATAAACTGTTATCATGATCTGTGATGAGGTGAGGAAGTGTTTACCCAAGGGCGCCCTCTTCTGTTTGAAATACCTGGCAAGTTATCAAAGAGCTGCACGAGTCAGGGTCTAGAATAGAGTGTGTTCTATGGTGAAAGTCTCTCTGCCACAGAGGAAAGCCCGTTCATTTCTCTCGTGACCCTCCCGCCAGCGTCTGATGTTGAAAGACTCGTGCACGTACGGCGGTGGAGTGGAGGGAGGCCATTCTCGTGAACGCGCATCCCGATCCTTACGTCACTGAAGCGCCCTGGCTCGGGATCTACTGGTAGTGCTGGCAATAGAGGAGAAAAATAGCAACTGCTCCGAAAAAGAGGCATTTTCTATCGGTTGTAACGGTTCCTCAACGGATAACGGTTCTATCTGACGCCGGATACGGATAATTGACATAACTGGACTAACCGGATTTATGAGAAGAAGGTAGGTGACATTTTAAAAGTGATTTTCTAGATTGAAGCCCACTTCTGACTGGGCTGAGAAGTGGACAGTCTAGTTGCCGTGAGAGTGTGTGTGTCTCAGGAAAGAGCAGTCATGTACATGTGTTGAGTGTGTGTGGTGTGCTATACGGTAGTTCTGACAGCATGTCTGTTGTAATTAACTCTAATTATAGCAGCTTTACTTAGTTGTTGTCTCGAGTTGTTGGGCTCTTGTGCAGCGCGATATAGGAGGGAAAATGTATTTAGCGGTTGAGGAAAAGAGGTGTCTCGTTTCACTGGGGTTTAACACAATGTAGGTATGTTATGTATTCTATCTACCATTCAATGTGTTCATGTGTTCCCTCAGAGGAATAGGCAGTCTTATAGCCGACTAAAGCGGGTATGAATCAGTGCATTGTGTTGTTTTGTCGGTGTATAGTGAGCGGGTTCTTCTAGACTGCCGTTGAGGGTTCATTTGACTGTCTTAAAGGGTTTGTCTTTGGCTTGTCAGTCTTACGAAAGAGCTGTCAACTCGCTGCGTGGCCAACACAGCACGTCGACACCCGCTCTACCGAGGAGCCAACAACCTAGTCCAGCAAGTTGCAAGTTGTTACATTGTTGCTACGCTGTGTGGATAAAACATGTATCGCCAGGCCTATTCGGCAACATTGTAGCCAGACGTTATTGTTGAAAACACAAAAGCTATAGAAAGATTTACGACGGCTCCGATTAGATAGACTCATTATTTTATCTACGACACGCTTTCCTACGGGAATGACTTGTTTATAGGATATTTACCTCCAAAGTGTAACGTTGCCGCCCGTTGAAATGGCATTTCCCCAGCTCCTCCCATGAGCACTGGAGTCAAATATCCCTGTCGCGGCTCCCTTCCAGAATACCCAATCTGAACTAAACATTAGACCTTCTAAAGTGTTTGTAAACGCCCTGTGTAATTGACTGTAGCCTGTTCCAAAGCACCCGTGATTGACTTGGACGAGGAGGAGGCGGTATTTGCGGGCTATTCCCGGTATCCACTAGACTACTCGTATCCTCCAGACAGCGGGCAACAGGTTGCTTCATGACTGGGGCTAAACGTTGTCATCGACCCCTTGTTATTCACGCGTCACTGGGCCTGGGTTTACCTCAAAACAGCCTAATAACTACTCAGTAATAATGCTGCTCCCTAACTAGATTAGTTTGACAGAATAATAACATTGTCAGTTAATTATCAGTTACTATTCTTTTAACGGTAGTATTTTTCAGCAAGCTACAGTGGGCCTAGTTTGTAACGGCAGTAGGCACCGTCTGTATTTTTCAGCAAGCTACAGTGGGCCTAGTTTGTAACGGCAGTAGGTACCGTAAGTCGTTAATTACCGGAGAAGTTACCTTCAGATCATACACTTTTTAAAACATTTTAGTTGAGTTTATTAGCTCGTGCTGCAGCTACTCTTCCTGGGGTCTGTTCAATATTGTACATGTCATCCGTTACACAATGTTGTGTGTCCTGGCCTTTTGACTGATCATTGATTAGTCAGTTGACTGATAATTGATTATGTCTGTCAGTCTGCCTGTCAGTCTGCCTGTCAGTCTGCCTGTTTGTATGAGAGATAATTAAGGAGTGAGTGAATTAATGAATGACTGTTATGTTGTTCAGTACTAACTCCACTGTGAGGGGGCCAACAGTCTGTCTCAGTGTCAGAGCCCACCTGCTATAGAGGAGATAAGGCCCTAATGACATGTCACCCTACCCCAGTCCATATTCAGGCTGCTCCACTGTAAGGCCTTATGCCAGGCTGCTCCACTGTAAGGCCCTTATGCCAGGCTGCTCCACTGTAAGGCTCTTATGTCAGGCTGCTCCACACTAAGGCCTTATGCCAGGCTGCTCCACTGTAAGGCCCTTATGCCAGGCTGCTCCACGGTAAGGCCTTATGTCAGGCTGCTCCAATGTAAGGCCCTTATCCCAGGCTGCTCCACTGTAAGGCCCTTATGCCAGGCTGCTCCACGGTAAGGCCTTATGTCAGGCTGCTCCAATGTAAGGCCCTTATCCCAGGCTGCTCCACTGTAAGGCCCTTATGCCAGGCTGCTCCACTGTAAGGCCCTTATGCCAGGCTGCTCCACTGTAAGGCTCTTATGTCAGGCTGCTCCACTGTAAGGCCTTATGCCAGGCTGCTCCACTGTAAGGCCCTTATGCACGGCTGCTCCACGGTAAGGCCTTATGTCAGGCTGCTCCAATGTAAGGCCCTTATCCCAGGCTGCTCCACTGTAAGGCCTTATACCAGGCTGCTCCACTGTAAGGCCCTTATGCCAGGCTGCTCCACTGTAAGACCTTATGCCAGGCTGCTCCACTGTAAGGCCTTATGCCAGGCTACTCCACTGTAAGGCCTTATGCCAGGCTACTCCACTGTAAGGCCTTATGCCAGGCTGTTCCACTGTAAGGCCTTATGCCAGGCTGCTCCACTGTAAGGCCTTATGCCAGGCTGCTCCACTGTAAGGCCTTATGCCAGGCTGCTCCGCTGTAAGGCCTTATGCCAGGCTGCTCCACTGTAAGGCCTTATGCCAGGCTGCTCCAATGTAAGGCCCTTATCCCAGGCTGCTCCACTGTAAGGCCCTTATGCCAGGCTGCTCCACTGTAAGGCTCTTATGTCAGGCTGCTCCACTGTAAGGCCTTATGCCAGGCTGCTCCAATGTAAGGCCCTTATCCCAGGCTGCTCCACTGTAAGGCCCTTATGCCAGGCTGCTCCACTGTAAGGCTCTTATGTCAGGCTGCTCCACTGTAAGGCCTTATGCCAGGCTGCTCCACTGTAAGGCCCTTATGCCAGGCTGCTCCACGGTAAGGCCTTATGTCAGGCTGCTCCAATGTAAGGCTCTTATGTCAGGCTGCTCCACTGTAAGGCCTTATGCCAGGCTGCTCCAATGTAAGGCCCTTATCCCAGGCTGCTCCACTGTAAGGCCCTTATGCCAGGCTGCTCCACTGTAAGGCTCTTATGTCAGGCTGCTCCACTGTAAGGCCTTATGCCAGGCTGCTCCACTGTAAGGCCCTTATGCCAGGCTGCTCCACGGTAAGGCCTTATGTCAGGCTGCTCCAATGTAAGGCCCTTATCCCAGGCTGCTCCACTGTAAGGCCTTATACCAGGCTGCTCCACTGTAAGGCCCTTATGCCAGGCTGCTCCACTGTAAGACCTTATGCCAGGCTGCTCCACTGTAAGGCCTTATGCCAGGCTACTCCACTGTAAGGCCTTATGCCAGGCTACTCCACTGTAAGGCCTTATGCCAGGCTGTTCCACTGTAAGGCCTTATGCCAGGCTGCTCCACTGTAAGGCCTTATGCCAGGCTGCTCCACTGTAAGGCCTTATGCCAGGCTGCTCCGCTGTAAGGCCTTATGCCAGGCTGCTCCACTGTAAGGCCTTATGCCAGGCTGCTCCACTGTAAGGCCTTATGCCAGGCTGCTCCGCTGTAAGGCCTTATGCCAGGCTGCTCCACTGTAAGGCCTTATGCCAGGCTGCTCCAATGTAAGGCCCTTATCCCAGGCTGCTCCACTGTAAGGCCCTTATGCCAGGCTGCTCCACTGTAAGGCTCTTATGTCAGGCTACTCCACTGTAAGGCCTTATGCCAGGCTGCTCCACTGTAAGGCCCTCATGCCAGGCTGCTCCACGGTAAGGCCTTATGTCAGGCTGCTCCAATGTAAGGCCCTTATCCCAGGCTGCTCCACTGTAAGGCCTTATACCAGGCTGCTCCACTGTAAGGCCCTTATGCCAGGCTGCTCCACTGTAAGACCTTATGCCAGGCTGCTCCACTGTAAGGCCTTATGCCAGGCTACTCCACTGTAAGGCCTTATGCCAGGCTACTCCACTGTAAGGCCTTATGCCAGGCTGTTCCACTGTAAGGCCATATGCCAGGCTGCTCCACTGTAAGGCCTTATGCCAGGCTGCTCCACTGTAAGGCCCTTATGCCAGGCTGCTCCACGGTAAGGCCTTATGTCAGGCTGCTCCAATGTAAGGCCCTTATCCCAGGCTGCTCCACTGTAAGGCCCTTATGCCAGGCTGCTCCACGGTAAGGCCTTATGTCAGGCTGCTCCAATGTAAGGCCCTTATCCCAGGCTGCTCCACTGTAAGGCCCTTATGCCAGGCTGCTCCACTGTAAGGCCCTTATGCCAGGCTGCTCCACTGTAAGGCTCTTATGTCAGGCTGCTCCACTGTAAGGCCTTATGCCAGGCTGCTCCACTGTAAGGCCCTTATGCCAGGCTGCTCCACGGTAAGGCCTTATGTCAGGCTGCTCCAATGTAAGGCCCTTATCCCAGGCTGCTCCACTGTAAGGCCTTATACCAGGCTGCTCCACTGTAAGGCCCTTATGCCAGGCTGCTCCACTGTAAGACCTTATGCCAGGCTGCTCCACTGTAAGGCCTTATGCCAGGCTACTCCACTGTAAGGCCTTATGCCAGGCTACTCCACTGTAAGGCCTTATGCCAGGCTGTTCCACTGTAAGGCCTTATGCCAGGCTGCTCCACTGTAAGGCCTTATGCCAGGCTGCTCCACTGTAAGGCCTTATGCCAGGCTGCTCCGCTGTAAGGCCTTATGCCAGGCTGCTCCACTGTAAGGCCTTATGCCAGGCTGCTCCAATGTAAGGCCCTTATCCCAGGCTGCTCCACTGTAAGGCCCTTATGCCAGGCTGCTCCACTGTAAGGCTCTTATGTCAGGCTGCTCCACTGTAAGGCCTTATGCCAGGCTGCTCCAATGTAAGGCCCTTATCCCAGGCTGCTCCACTGTAAGGCCCTTATGCCAGGCTGCTCCACTGTAAGGCTCTTATGTCAGGCTGCTCCACTGTAAGGCCTTATGCCAGGCTGCTCCACTGTAAGGCCCTTATGCCAGGCTGCTCCACGGTAAGGCCTTATGTCAGGCTGCTCCAATGTAAGGCTCTTATGTCAGGCTGCTCCACTGTAAGGCCTTATGCCAGGCTGCTCCAATGTAAGGCCCTTATCCCAGGCTGCTCCACTGTAAGGCCCTTATGCCAGGCTGCTCCACTGTAAGGCTCTTATGTCAGGCTGCTCCACTGTAAGGCCTTATGCCAGGCTGCTCCACTGTAAGGCCCTTATGCCAGGCTGCTCCACGGTAAGGCCTTATGTCAGGCTGCTCCAATGTAAGGCCCTTATCCCAGGCTGCTCCACTGTAAGGCCTTATACCAGGCTGCTCCACTGTAAGGCCCTTATGCCAGGCTGCTCCACTGTAAGACCTTATGCCAGGCTGCTCCACTGTAAGGCCTTATGCCAGGCTACTCCACTGTAAGGCCTTATGCCAGGCTACTCCACTGTAAGGCCTTATGCCAGGCTGTTCCACTGTAAGGCCTTATGCCAGGCTGCTCCACTGTAAGGCCTTATGCCAGGCTGCTCCACTGTAAGGCCTTATGCCAGGCTGCTCCGCTGTAAGGCCTTATGCCAGGCTGCTCCACTGTAAGGCCTTATGCCAGGCTGCTCCACTGTAAGGCCTTATGCCAGGCTGCTCCGCTGTAAGGCCTTATGCCAGGCTGCTCCACTGTAAGGCCTTATGCCAGGCTGCTCCAATGTAAGGCCCTTATCCCAGGCTGCTCCACTGTAAGGCCCTTATGCCAGGCTGCTCCACTGTAAGGCTCTTATGTCAGGCTACTCCACTGTAAGGCCTTATGCCAGGCTGCTCCACTGTAAGGCCCTTATGCCAGGCTGCTCCACGGTAAGGCCTTATGTCAGGCTGCTCCAATGTAAGGCCCTTATCCCAGGCTGCTCCACTGTAAGGCCTTATACCAGGCTGCTCCACTGTAAGGCCCTTATGCCAGGCTGCTCCACTGTAAGACCTTATGCCAGGCTGCTCCACTGTAAGGCCTTATGCCAGGCTACTCCACTGTAAGGCCTTATGCCAGGCTACTCCACTGTAAGGCCTTATGCCAGGCTGTTCCACTGTAAGGCCATATGCCAGGCTGCTCCACTGTAAGGCCTTATGCCAGGCTGCTCCACTGTAAGGCCTTATGCCAGGCTGCTCCGCTGTAAGGCCTTATGCCAGGCTGCTCCACTGTAAGGCCTTATGCCAGGCTGCTCCACTGTAAGGCCTTATGCCAGGCTGCTCCGCTGTAAGGCCTTATGCCAGGCTGCTCCACTGTAAGGCCTTATGCCAGGCTGCTCCACTGTAAGGCCCTTATCCCAGGCTGCTCCACTGTAAGGCCCTTATGCCAGGCTGCTCCACTGTAAGGCTCTTATGTCAGGCTGCTCCACTGTAAGGCCTTATGCCAGGCTGCTCCACTGTAAGGCCCTTATGCCAGGCTGCTCCACGGTAAGGCCTTATGTCAGGCTGCTCCAATGTAAGGCCCTTATCCCAGGCTGCTCCACTGTAAGGCCTTATACCAGGCTGCTCCACTGTAAGGCCCTTATGCCAGGCTGCTCCACTGTAAGACCTTATGCCAGGCTGCTCCACTGTAAGGCCTTATGCCAGGCTACTCCACTGTAAGGCCCTTATGCCAGGCTGCTCCACGGTAAGGCCTTATGTCAGGCTGCTCCAATGTAAGGCCCTTATCCCAGGCTGCTCCACTGTAAGGCCCTTATGCCAGGCTGCTCCACTGTAAGGCCCTTATGCCAGGCTGCTCCACTGTAAGGCTCTTATGTCAGGCTGCTCCACTGTAAGGCCTTATGCCAGGCTGCTCCACTGTAAGGCCCTTATGCCAGGCTGCTCCACGGTAAGGCCTTATGTCAGGCTGCTCCAATGTAAGGCCCTTATCCCAGGCTGCTCCACTGTAAGGCCTTATACCAGGCTGCTCCACTGTAAGGCCCTTATGCCAGGCTGCTCCACTGTAAGACCTTATGCCAGGCTGCTCCACTGTAAGGCCTTATGCCAGGCTACTCCACTGTAAGGCCTTATGCCAGGCTACTCCACTGTAAGGCCTTATGCCAGGCTGTTCCACTGTAAGGCCTTATGCCAGGCTGCTCCACTGTAAGGCCTTATGCCAGGCTGCTCCACTGTAAGGCCTTATGCCAGGCTGCTCCGCTGTAAGGCCTTATGCCAGGCTGCTCCACTGTAAGGCCTTATGCCAGGCTGCTCCACTGTAAGGCCTTATGCCAGGCTGCTCCACTGTAAGGCCTTATGCCAGGCTGCTCCGCTGTAAGGCCTTATGCCAGGCTGCTCCACTGTAAGGCCTTATGCCAGGCTGCTCCAATGTAAGGCCCTTATCCCAGGCTGCTCCACTGTAAGGCCCTTATGCCAGGCTGCTCCACTGTAAGGCTCTTATGTCAGGCTGCTCCACTGTAAGGCCTTATGCCAGGCTGCTCCACTGTAAGGCCCTTATGCCAGGCTGCTCCACGGTAAGGCCTTATGTCAGGCTGCTCCAATGTAAGGCCCTTATCCCAGGCTGCTCCACTGTAAGGCCTTATACCAGGCTGCTCCACTGTAAGGCCCTTATGCCAGGCTGCTCCACTGTAAGACCTTATGCCAGGCTGCTCCACTGTAAGGCCTTATGCCAGGCTACTCCACTGTAAGGCCTTATGCCAGGCTACTCCACTGTAAGGCCTTATGCCAGGCTGTTCCACTGTAAGGCCTTATGCCAGGCTGCTCCACTGTAAGGCCTTATGCCAGGCTGCTCCACTGTAAGGCCTTATGCCAGGCTGCTCCGCTGTAAGGCCTTATGCCAGGCTGCTCCACTGTAAGGCCTTATGCCAGGCTGCTCCACTGTAAGGCCTTATGCCAGGCTGCTCCGCTGTAAGGCCTTATGCCAGGCTGCTCCACTGTAAGGCCTTATGCCAGGCTGCTCCAATGTAAGGCCCTTATCCCAGGCTGCTCCACTGTAAGGCCCTTATGCCAGGCTGCTCCACTGTAAGGCTCTTATGTCAGGCTGCTCCACTGTAAGGCCTTATGCCAGGCTGCTCCACTGTAAGGCCCTTATGCCAGGCTGCTCCACGGTAAGGCCTTATGTCAGGCTGCTCCAATGTAAGGCCCTTATCCCAGGCTGCTCCACTGTAAGGCCTTATACCAGGCTGCTCCACTGTAAGGCCCTTATGCCAGGCTGCTCCACTGTAAGACCTTATGCCAGGCTGCTCCACTGTAAGGCCTTATGCCAGGCTACTCCACTGTAAGGCCTTATGCCAGGCTACTCCACTGTAAGGCCTTATGCCAGGCTGTTCCACTGTAAGGCCTTATGCCAGGCTGCTCCACTGTAAGGCCTTATGCCAGGCTGCTCCACTGTAAGGCCTTATGCCAGGCTGCTCCGCTGTAAGGCCTTATGCCAGGCTGCTCCACTGTAAGGCCTTATGCCAGGCTGCTCCAATGTAAGGCCCTTATCCCAGGCTGCTCCACTGTAAGGCCCTTATGCCAGGCTGCTCCACTGTAAGGCTCTTATGTCAGGCTGCTCCACTGTAAGGCCTTATGCCAGGCTGCTCCAATGTAAGGCCCTTATCCCAGGCTGCTCCACTGTAAGGCCCTTATGCCAGGCTGCTCCACTGTAAGGCTCTTATGTCAGGCTGCTCCACTGTAAGGCCTTATGCCAGGCTGCTCCACTGTAAGGCCCTTATGCCAGGCTGCTCCACGGTAAGGCCTTATGTCAGGCTGCTCCAATGTAAGGCTCTTATGTCAGGCTGCTCCACTGTAAGGCCTTATGCCAGGCTGCTCCAATGTAAGGCCCTTATCCCAGGCTGCTCCACTGTAAGGCCCTTATGCCAGGCTGCTCCACTGTAAGGCTCTTATGTCAGGCTGCTCCACTGTAAGGCCTTATGCCAGGCTGCTCCACTGTAAGGCCCTTATGCCAGGCTGCTCCACGGTAAGGCCTTATGTCAGGCTGCTCCAATGTAAGGCCCTTATCCCAGGCTGCTCCACTGTAAGGCCTTATACCAGGCTGCTCCACTGTAAGGCCCTTATGCCAGGCTGCTCCACTGTAAGACCTTATGCCAGGCTGCTCCACTGTAAGGCCTTATGCCAGGCTACTCCACTGTAAGGCCTTATGCCAGGCTACTCCACTGTAAGGCCTTATGCCAGGCTGTTCCACTGTAAGGCCTTATGCCAGGCTGCTCCACTGTAAGGCCTTATGCCAGGCTGCTCCACTGTAAGGCCTTATGCCAGGCTGCTCCGCTGTAAGGCCTTATGCCAGGCTGCTCCACTGTAAGGCCTTATGCCAGGCTGCTCCACTGTAAGGCCTTATGCCAGGCTGCTCCGCTGTAAGGCCTTATGCCAGGCTGCTCCACTGTAAGGCCTTATGCCAGGCTGCTCCAATGTAAGGCCCTTATCCCAGGCTGCTCCACTGTAAGGCCCTTATGCCAGGCTGCTCCACTGTAAGGCTCTTATGTCAGGCTACTCCACTGTAAGGCCTTATGCCAGGCTGCTCCACTGTAAGGCCCTTATGCCAGGCTGCTCCACGGTAAGGCCTTATGTCAGGCTGCTCCAATGTAAGGCCCTTATCCCAGGCTGCTCCACTGTAAGGCCTTATACCAGGCTGCTCCACTGTAAGGCCCTTATGCCAGGCTGCTCCACTGTAAGACCTTATGCCAGGCTGCTCCACTGTAAGGCCTTATGCCAGGCTACTCCACTGTAAGGCCTTATGCCAGGCTACTCCACTGTAAGGCCTTATGCCAGGCTGTTCCACTGTAAGGCCATATGCCAGGCTGCTCCACTGTAAGGCCTTATGCCAGGCTGCTCCACTGTAAGGCCTTATGCCAGGCTGCTCCGCTGTAAGGCCTTATGCCAGGCTGCTCCACTGTAAGGCCTTATGCCAGGCTGCTCCACTGTAAGGCCTTATGCCAGGCTGCTCCGCTGTAAGGCCTTATGCCAGGCTGCTCCACTGTAAGGCCTTATGCCAGGCTGCTCCACTGTAAGGCCCTTATCCCAGGCTGCTCCACTGTAAGGCCCTTATGCCAGGCTGCTCCACTGTAAGGCTCTTATGTCAGGCTGCTCCACTGTAAGGCCTTATGCCAGGCTGCTCCACTGTAAGGCCCTTATGCCAGGCTGCTCCACGGTAAGGCCTTATGTCAGGCTGCTCCAATGTAAGGCCCTTATCCCAGGCTGCTCCACTGTAAGGCCTTATACCAGGCTGCTCCACTGTAAGGCCCTTATGCCAGGCTGCTCCACTGTAAGACCTTATGCCAGGCTGCTCCACTGTAAGGCCTTATGCCAGGCTACTCCACTGTAAGGCCCTTATGCCAGGCTGCTCCACGGTAAGGCCTTATGTCAGGCTGCTCCAATGTAAGGCCCTTATCCCAGGCTGCTCCACTGTAAGGCCCTTATGCCAGGCTGCTCCACTGTAAGGCCCTTATGCCAGGCTGCTCCACTGTAAGGCTCTTATGTCAGGCTGCTCCACTGTAAGGCCTTATGCCAGGCTGCTCCACTGTAAGGCCCTTATGCCAGGCTGCTCCACGGTAAGGCCTTATGTCAGGCTGCTCCAATGTAAGGCCCTTATCCCAGGCTGCTCCACTGTAAGGCCTTATACCAGGCTGCTCCACTGTAAGGCCCTTATGCCAGGCTGCTCCACTGTAAGACCTTATGCCAGGCTGCTCCACTGTAAGGCCTTATGCCAGGCTACTCCACTGTAAGGCCTTATGCCAGGCTACTCCACTGTAAGGCCTTATGCCAGGCTGTTCCACTGTAAGGCCTTATGCCAGGCTGCTCCACTGTAAGGCCTTATGCCAGGCTGCTCCACTGTAAGGCCTTATGCCAGGCTGCTCCGCTGTAAGGCCTTATGCCAGGCTGCTCCACTGTAAGGCCTTATGCCAGGCTGCTCCACTGTAAGGCCTTATGCCAGGCTGCTCCACTGTAAGGCCTTATGCCAGGCTGCTCCGCTGTAAGGCCTTATGCCAGGCTGCTCCACTGTAAGGCCTTATGCCAGGCTGCTCCAATGTAAGGCCCTTATCCCAGGCTGCTCCACTGTAAGGCCCTTATGCCAGGCTGCTCCACTGTAAGGCTCTTATGTCAGGCTGCTCCACTGTAAGGCCTTATGCCAGGCTGCTCCACTGTAAGGCCCTTATGCCAGGCTGCTCCACGGTAAGGCCTTATGTCAGGCTGCTCCAATGTAAGGCCCTTATCCCAGGCTGCTCCACTGTAAGGCCTTATACCAGGCTGCTCCACTGTAAGGCCCTTATGCCAGGCTGCTCCACTGTAAGACCTTATGCCAGGCTGCTCCACTGTAAGGCCTTATGCCAGGCTACTCCACTGTAAGGCCTTATGCCAGGCTACTCCACTGTAAGGCCTTATGCCAGGCTGTTCCACTGTAAGGCCTTATGCCAGGCTGCTCCACTGTAAGGCCTTATGCCAGGCTGCTCCACTGTAAGGCCTTATGCCAGGCTGCTCCGCTGTAAGGCCTTATGCCAGGCTGCTCCACTGTAAGGCCTTATGCCAGGCTGCTCCACTGTAAGGCCTTATGCCAGGCTGCTCCGCTGTAAGGCCTTATGCCAGGCTGCTCCACTGTAAGGCCTTATGCCAGGCTGCTCCAATGTAAGGCCCTTATCCCAGGCTGCTCCACTGTAAGGCCCTTATGCCAGGCTGCTCCACTGTAAGGCTCTTATGTCAGGCTGCTCCACTGTAAGGCCTTATGCCAGGCTGCTCCACTGTAAGGCCCTTATGCCAGGCTGCTCCACGGTAAGGCCTTATGTCAGGCTGCTCCAATGTAAGGCCCTTATCCCAGGCTGCTCCACTGTAAGGCCTTATACCAGGCTGCTCCACTGTAAGGCCCTTATGCCAGGCTGCTCCACTGTAAGACCTTATGCCAGGCTGCTCCACTGTAAGGCCTTATGCCAGGCTACTCCACTGTAAGGCCTTATGCCAGGCTACTCCACTGTAAGGCCTTATGCCAGGCTGTTCCACTGTAAGGCCTTATGCCAGGCTGCTCCACTGTAAGGCCTTATGCCAGGCTGCTCCACTGTAAGGCCTTATGCCAGGCTGCTCCGCTGTAAGGCCTTATGCCAGGCTGCTCCACTGTAAGGCCTTATGCCAGGCTGCTCCACTGTAAGGCCTTATGCCAGGCTGCTCCACTGTAAGGCCTTATTCCAGGCTGCTCCACTGTAAGGCCTTATGGCAGGCTGCTCCACTGTAAGGCCCTTATGCCAGGCTGCTCCACTGTAAGGCCTTATGCCAGGCTGCTCCGCTGTAAGGCCTTATGCCAGGCTGCTCCACTGTAAGGCCTTATGCCAGGCTGCTCCACTGTAAGGCCTTATGCCAGGCTGCTCCACTGTAAGGCCTTATTCCAGGCTGCTCCACTGTAAGGCCTTATGGCAGGCTGCTCCACTGTAAGGCCCTTATGCCAGGCTGCTCCACTGTAAGGCCTTATGTCAGGCTCCTCCACTGTCAGGCCTTATGCCAGGCTGCTCCACTGTAAGGCCTTATGCCAGGCTGCTCCACTGTAAGGCCTTATGCCAGGCTGCTCCACTGTAAGGCCTTATTCCAGGCTGCTCCACTGTAAGGCCTTATGGCAGGCTGCTCCACTGTAAGGCCCTTATGCCAGGCTGCTCCACTGTAAGGCCTTATGTCAGGCTCCTCCACTGTCAGGCCTTATGCCAGGCTGCTCCACTGTAAGGCCTTATGCCAGGCTGCTCCCCTGTCAGGCCTTATGCCAGGCTGCTCCACTGTAAGGCCTTATGGCAGGCTGCTCCACTGTAAGGCCTTATGTCAGGCTGCTCCACTGCCCTCCTCCCACTAAAGGAGTTGGGAGCAGGTACAGCCCCCTGTGGGGACATTGGACCCTGGTTACAGGGATATGACTGATAACAGTGACCTCTCTGTTTCATCTGGTTGTTATGGGAGACAGCTGACCTGCTGGAGGATGGGTCTCTGATGGGTCTTTTTCCTGCTGGTAGAGTTTAATTCGCTCCCGAGTGGCACAGAGGTCTAAGGCCCTGCATCTCAGTGCTAGAGGTGTCACTACAGACCCTGGTTTGATCCCGGGCTGTATCACAACCGGCTGTGATCGAGAGTCCCGTAGGGCGTCGCACAATTGGCCCAGCCTCGTGCAGGTTAGGGGAGGGTTTGGCCAGGGTAGGCCGTCATTGTAAATAAGAATTTGTTCTTAACTGTTTTGCCTAGTTAAATAAAGGTTAAATAAAATACAATTCTTTGAATGGTGTAGAATGAAAGAGGATGACATTGACATGGGCATTCTATTGACCTACTATAGATAACATACTGTACATTTTTTGTTTATTGGAAATTTAATGAACTAGTTGTTGATTTATAGTTTTCACCTCCCTTCTGACCCCTATCCCAGTACCTGGTGGACACCTGGTTACACCCCCCCCCTGACCCCTATACCAGTACCTGGTGGACACCTGGTTACACCCCCCCCCCCCCCTGACCCCTATCCCAGTACCTGGTGGACACCTGGTTACACCCCCCCTCTGACCCCTATCCCAGTACCTGGTGACACCTGGTTTCACCTCCCCTTTGACCCCTATTCCAGTACCTGGTGATACTGCCTGAGTTGTTTGTTGAGTCCAATATGTGCAAGTCAAGACCTGTCATCTCTCACTTCTGTAACTTCAAGTTTACTCAAAATAAGCGCTTGTGGTGTGTGTGTGTGTGTGTGTGTGTTATCATGTATCAGCTTGCTAGAGTCTAATTGATAAGGATATTGCTGAGTGAGAGAAATGATATTAATGTATTGTATAGGAAGGATAATGCTGTAGTGCAGAGGAAGGATAATACTGTAGTGTAAAGGAAGGATAATGTTGTAGCGTAGAGGAAGGATAATGCTGTAGCGTAAAGGAAGGATAATGCTGTAGTGTAAAGGAAGGATAATGCTGTAGTGTTGAGGAAGGATAATGCTGTAGTGTTGAGGAAGGATAATGCCGCACTGTATATGAAGGATAACAGTGTATTGCAGAGGAAGGATAGTGCTCTATTGTAGAGGAAGGATAATGCTGTATTGTAGAGGAAGGATAATGCTGTATGGTTGGCCTTATACACAGTAATAACACTATGTTTCCCCTAGAACCCAAAAAATTGGGGTTAGCACTTCAGAATGTATTTCATTGAAGAAAAATTGAGATTTTGAGATTGTAATTTTTGTGGAGTTAGCTCAATCTGGGCAAACGTATTAGATTCCTCCTGGGCGAAAAGAAAGCCAAGCTCTTACTTTCACTTCTTTCCCACCCCATATTAATTTCTTCTCTTTTGCAACAATGAGTTTGGCAAGTTCACTTATGTGTTGGATGGCTGCTGTTGTAATGAAAATGTAGGTTTATACCAGGTGTGTGTGTGCAGGCCCCCAGGATTCTACATAAAGCCTGTTTACCCACATGATAATCATGTGGTGGGTGATTATGTTTATCTTATTTCACACATGTGCAAATTATACACACATGTGAGTTGGAGAGTTTTTTTTGTTTTGCATTTCCCAACTCCCCCTGAGAGTGGGGTTCCAACCACCCATTATCAATGGCTTCCCTGGAGCAGTAAGTGTTAAGTGCCTTGCTCAAGGACACGTCAACAGATTTTTCACCTTTTCTGCACAGGGATTCGAACTAGCAACCTTTCGGTTACTGGTGCAACACTCTAACCACTTGGCTACCTGTCACTTGCATATACAGTGCCTTGCGAAAGTATTCGGCCCCCTTGAACTTTGCGACCTTTTGCCACATTTCAGGCTTAAAACATAAAGATATAAAACTGTATTTTTTTGTGAAGAATCAACAACAAGTGGGACACAATCATGAAGTGGAACGACATTTATTGGATATTTCAAACTTTTTTAACAAATCAAAAACTGAAAAATTGGTCGTGCAAAATTATTCCATCACTCCAGTATCCCTGTCCCCTTACCCCTATACATATCTACCTCCATCACTCCAGTATCCCTGTCTCCTTACCCCTATACATATCTACCTCCATCACTCCAGTATCCCTGTCACCTCCCCCCTATACATATCTACCTCCATCACTCCAGTATCCCTGTCTCCTCCCCCCTATACATATCTACCTCCATCACTCCAGTATCCCTGTCTCCTCCCCCCTATACATATCTACCTCCATTACTCCAGTATCCCTGTCTCCTCCCCCCTATACATATCTACCTCCATTACTCCAGTATCCCTGTCTCCTCCCCCCTATACATATCTACCTCCATCACTCCAGTATCCCTGTCTCCTTACCCCTATACATATCTACCTCCATCACTCCAGTATCCCTGTCTCCTTACCTCTATACATATCTACCTCCATCACTCCAGTATCCCTGTCTCCTTACCCCTATACATATCTACCTCCATCACTCCAGTATCCCTGTCTCCTCCCCCCTATACATATCTACCTCCATCACTCCAGTATCCCTGTCTCCTTACCCCTATACATATCTACCTCCATCACTCCAGTATCCCTGTCTCCTCCCCCCTATACATATCTACCTCCATTACTCCAGTATCCCTGTCTCCTCCCCCCTATACATATCTACCTCCATTACTCCAGTATCCCTGTCTCCTCCCCCCTATACATATCTACCTCGGGAGAAACGAAGGTTGAAAGTCATGCGTCCTCCGATACACAAGCCGCACTGCTTCTTAACACAGCGCGCATCCAACCCAGAAGCCAGCCGCACCAATGTGTCGGAGGAAACACCGTGCACCTGGCTGCCTTGGTTAGCGCGCACTGCGCCCGGCCCGCCACAGGAGTCGCTGGTGCGCGATGAGACAAGGACATCCCTACCGGCCAAGCCCTCCCTAACCCGGGCGACGCTAGGCCAATTGTGCATCGCCCCACGGACCTCCCGGCCGCGGCCGGTTACGACAGAGCCTGGGCGCGAACCCAGAGTCTCTGATGGCACAGCTGGCGCTGCAGTACAGCGCCCTTAACCACTGCGCCACCCGGGAATTATGGGGTATTGTGTGTAGATCTGTGGCACAACATGTCAAGTCAAGGGGTTTGAATGCTTTCTGAAGGCTCTGTATTAAATCAAACACGACTGTATATCAGAGTTATTTGTAACTGTTTGGAGAGGTAGCAATATTCATCTTGGAATCTATGCTTTCAAATACACTAGCCTTCTTTGTTGTTTTTCAACATTATTAACAAATATCGATGATGTCTTTAAACTTTTCATATCTCATGAGTTGAATAGAACCAAAGTGAATGTTTAATTCAGTTTAATTCAGTTTAATTCTATCCCTGAGCTTTATCTAGAGCCGACATCACCCTGACATTTTGTATGTGGTTTGCCCTGGCTACATCTTAATTAGGTGTCCCCGGTTTTCCTCCAACTTGCTTTATAATCTGTTTGTGTTCTTCGGAGATCCACTGATTTTAATCTTAAAACTGAGTCCCAAATGGCACCCTATTCCATATTTAGTGCACTACTTTTGACCTGGGATGTAGTGCCATTTGGGCCACTCCATATTTAGTGCACTACTTTTGACCTGGGATGTAGTGCCATTTGGGCCACGGACTTAGTCATATGCTGAGGCCTGATGCACCCGTCGCCATGGGAACAGTGACACATGTACATGACAGTCACACCACCTGGATTAGGAGACGTTTGGTTGGTCTCTTGTTGCAGCTCATGAGTTCGTGAGCCAATAAGGACACATTTGGAAAACACTTGGATCTTTTTTGCTTCAGTGGTTCTGTTCAATTTGCCTTACAAGAAAAGCTGTTTCCCTCTGTCTCCCTCTGTTTCCCTCTGTTTCCCTCTGTCTGTCTCTGTCTCTCTCTGTCTCTGTTTCCCTCTGTCACTCTGTCTCTCTCTGTCTCTGTTTCCCTCTGTCTCTCTCTGTCTCTCTCTGTCTCTCTCTGTCTCTCTCGTCTGTCTGTCTGTCTGTCTGTCTCTGTCTCTCTCTGTCTCTCTCTGTCTCTCTCTGTTTCCCTCTGTTTCCCTCTGTTTCCCTCTGTCTCTCTCTGTCTCTCTCTGTCTCTCTCGTCTGTCTGTCTGTCTGTCTCTGTCTCTCACTCATCTGTGTGTCTCTGTCTGTCTCTGTCTG
>NC_143042.1:1420000-1422500 GCF_057628025.1 Oncorhynchus mykiss | reverse complement strand
TCTGTGTTGCCATCTGTGACTGTGTGTGTGTTCTGTATGTGTGTATCTGTTCTGTGTGTGTGTATGTGTTCTGTGTGTGTGTGTGTGTGTTTTGTATGTGTTCTGTGTGTGTGTGTTTTGTATGTGTTCCGTGTGTGTGTGTTCCGTGTGTGTGTGTTTATTCTGTATCTGTGTGTGTGTGTGTGTTTGTTCTATATGTGTGTGTGTGTTCTGTGTTTGCTCTGTGTGTGTGTGTTCTGTATGTGTGTGTGTTCTGTATGTGTGTGTGTTCTGTGTGTGTTTGTGTTCTGTGTGTGTGTGTGTGTGTTGTGTGTATGTTCCGTGTGTGTGTGTGTGTGTGTTCTCTGTAGTCTCTGTGTCTCCGGTGTGTTTCCAGGTTTGGACTTCCGATTGAAGCCCGAGAGGGAGGGAGAAAGGCAGAGAGGGAGAGAGGCAGAGAGGGAGAGAGATGAAGAGGGACAGAGAGAGAGAGAGAGATGAAGAGGGACAGAGAGAGAAACACAACACAAACAGAGCCCCTTAGAGCCCCAGGACAGCAACACAATTAGACCTAACCACATCATGAGAAAACAAAAAGAGAATTATATGACACATTGGAAAGAAAAACAGAGCTAAACTAAACAAACTAGAATGCTATTTGGCCGTAAACAGAGATTACACAGTGGCAGAATACCTGACCACTGGGACTGACCCAAAATTAAGGAAATATTTTACTATGTACAGACTCAGTGAACATAGCCTTGCTATTGAGAAAGGCCGCCATAGGCAGACATGGCTCTCAAGAGAAGACAGGCTATGTCTTCCTAACCTCCTGTCCAACGTATGACCATATTAGAGATACATATTTCCCTCAGATTACACAGACCCACAAAGAATTCGAAAACAAATCCAATTTTGATAAACTCCCATATCTACTGGGGGAAATTCCACAGTGTGCATCACAGCAGCAAGATTTGTGACCTGTTGCCACGAGAAAAGGTCAACCAGTGAAGAACAAACACCATTGTAAATACAACCTATATTTATGCTTATTTATTTTCCCTTTAACCATTTGTACATTGTTACAACACTGTATATATATATATATATATATATATATGTGTGTGTGTATAATATGACATTTGTAATGTCTTTATTGTTCTGAAATGTCTGTATGTGTAATATTTACTGTTAATTTGTATTGTTTATTTCACTTTTGTATATTATCTACCTCACTTGCTTTGGCAATGTTAACACATGTTTCCCATGCCAATAAAGCCCCTTGAATTGAATTGAATTAGAGAGAGAGAGAGAGAGAGAAAGAGAGAGATGTTTGTGAGGTCTGGGGTCCGCTCACCAACCAAGACTTCACAAAATGGGACAAACACCAAATTGAGACTCTGCACGCAGAATTCTGCAAAAATATCCTCCGTGTACAACGTAGAACACCAAATAATGCATGCAGAGCAGAATTAGGCCGATACCCACTAATTATCAAAATCCAGAAAAGAGCCGTTAAATTCTACAACCACCAAAAAGGAAGTGATTCCCAAACCTTCCATAACAAAGCCATCACCTACAGAATGATGAACCTGGAGAAGAGTCCCCTAAGCAAGCTGGTCCTGGGGCTCTGTTCACAAACACAAACACACCCTACAGAGCCCCAGGACATCAGCACAATTAGACCCAACCAAATCATGAGAAAACAAAAAGATAATTACTTGACACATTGGAAAGAATTAACAAAAAAACAGAGCAAACTAGAATGCTATTTGGCCCTACACAGAGAGTACACAGCGTCAGAATACCTGACCACTGTGACTGACCCAAAATTAAGGAAAGCCTTGACTATGTACAGACTCAGTGAGCATAGCCTTGCTATTGAGAAAGGCCGCCGTAGGCAGACATGGCTCTCAAGAGAAGACAGGCTATGTGCCCACTGCCCACAAAATGAGGTGGAAACTGAGCTGCACTTCCTAACCTCCTGCCAAATGTATGACCATATTAGAGAGACATATTTCCCTCAGATTACACAGATCCACAAAGAATTCGAAAACAAATCCAATTTTGATAAACTCCCATATCTACTGGGGGAAATTCCACAGTGTGCATCACAGCAGCAAGATTTGTGACCTGTTGCCACGAGAAAAGGGCAACCAGTGAAGAACAAACACCATTGTAAATACAACCCATATTTATGCTTATTTATTTTATCTTGTGTCCTTTAACCATTTGTACATTGTTAAAACACTGTATATATATATAAGACATTTGTAATGTCTTTATTGTTTTGAAACTTCTGTATGTGTAACTGTTAATTTTTATTGTTTATTTCACTTTATATATTCACTTTATATATTATCTACCTCACTTGCTTTGGCAATGTTAACATATGTTTCCCATGCCAATAAAGCCATTGAATTGAGAGAGAGAGAGAGAGAGAGAGAGAGAGAGAGAGAGAGAGAGAGAGAGGTCTTCCTACTTCTTCAGTGGTTACTGTATCACCACTGTAAGCCAAATA